>NW_026555342.1:34274050-34336246 GCF_029017545.1 Prosopis cineraria
TTTAACAATTTATAGATATTTCTCTTGCATTAGCTCCTTTTGTTAATTACATTGTTTTACTTCTTAGAGTCATGACTTATACTTTTTGGATTGACGGAAATGCTTTTACAAATTTTAATAGTCTGTTATTTGGTAAAGTCAACTATGGAAATTAGTAAACAATTTATGAAATATTAATTATGAATTAGTAAACATGTTTCTTGCGAGTTTGATATTGAGAAGAGAATTATATTTTCCAAGTAATAATTTTCTTGCATGTTTGAAAGTAAATTTAAAAAGGGACTTTATACAGAACAGTGGTTCCTAACAACAATTCCGTTACCCCTTGACGCACCATGGTACACCTAGCTAGTAAAGTGCTTATAGGAGGTGCTAGGCCTGTGCGATGGCTAACACACATGAAACGGAGGGATGGTTATTCATGAACATCGTACTCACGTTTGTTTCATGGCTTCGGCTACGTTTGGTTATTTATCCTCATGGACTGTCTATCCACATTTGTCTTCTTGGCAAGAGCCGCATTTGGTTATTTACCCTCGTGGACTGTGTGTCCATGTTTGTTAATGGTTCTGATAAGTCTCTATAACCATAAATTAGATTATTTGGTGATTTTACATCTCATTGGTTTTTTTAGTAATTTATGTATAATTATTTTTTTTTTAATTGTTTTCTTGAAATCACATGACAACAACATTTGATCTGATACTTTAATGGTTCAAAATTCTATTTAAATTTATATAGAGCCATTTTATTTCAAAGTTTATTAAATTTTTATGAAAATTGTTATCTCCAACTTACATAATTGTTTCAAATATTCCTTTTATTCATGTTCAATTGTTTATTATTGGGACGTTATTCACTGAAAAAAATTTTTGGTCTTAGATGGAAAGGCTCAACTTGTATTTCAACATGTTCATTGTGGTGTTTTATCATTCAAATGGAGTGAAAGAATTACTTGGCAAGACCCATTTGATGTAATTTAAATCTTGTATTAAATCAATGGTCTAGCCCTATGCGCTCCACGTTGATTATAGGCAAAATCCTCATTTTTATTAAAAATTGAATAATTGTTGGTAAGGAGTGCAATTTCTTTGTTTGTATCATTGTTGTTCTTTGTTGGTGATAATTTTGGGAAGTCTCATTTTTAGGATACATTCCGCTAAATTTTTTTTTAGGAAATTTTGAATTTTGGTTGCATGAAAAATATAAAAAATTAATTAATTAATAATAATAAAAAAATAAAATATCTAACAATTCTATTTATATATTATATGCGTTTATGGTTTAAAAATTTAAAATTTCTTTAGTTAAGGCTTATGGGATATGAGTTTTGCATACATATCCCATGCCGGTGACACCTTATATTTTGGGGCATGACATAACTCATCAAAAAATTGATTTAGAAGAAACATTACTTCACTTATTAGTATAATATACCCATCATTCTTTGAAAAGAAGTTCAGAGGGAAAAATGTTTTCTAACCATATACGTAATTAAGAAATCAATATCATTGGCCTTGCTGGAAATTATTAGGATTATTTGTTTAAATTCGTGAGACTGGTAATCCGTTAAGTAAATATGAGTGTCGTTAATTAACTAAATAATATTAAGGAAAAATTGCTCACAGGTAATTTTGCACTCACTCACTCACTGAACAAGCTAACATAACAAGTAGAGTCGTAGGGAAACAAATGAGACCGGAGATGCGAGGAGAAGTGGGAAAAAAAAAAGTGAGAAAATGTCAAACGTAAATTGAAAAAAGAGGCTAAATTGAAGGAAAACAAATGGGGGGAAAAGTGTGTTCGAGCAATCTCAGCTCATCTATACATTAGGATATATTTTATATTTTTAGGGAAATTGCCTTATTGTTGAAGAGATGTTTGAAGTATATTGTAAATATTTTTAATGTTTATTTTTGGGAAAAAAATTTAATTTTAATATTTTTAACCGAATAATTTTAGTGAATTTGTTTAAATTGTGATTTTAAATTTATAATTTTTAATTAATTAAATCTAACAGAACACGAGTTATATATAATGGGTAATGGTAAGGTTTTTAAACTTTGAATAGAATGCCATTTTTTAGAAAAAATATATCATTAAATGAGTAACAATATTCAACTAAATTTTATGAATTCAGTTTTGAACAAAAAAAATGAATTAAGATTAATTTAAAAAATTTGCTATTATATTTAAATTGTAAGGTGAATAATTTATTCAATTATATGTATGTGTATATATATTACATTTTTACATGATATTAGTATTCATGTATAGATTTTCATAATACATTAATTTTTTAAATTAATTATATTACCCTTGCTAATTACATATGTGTCTATGTCAATGCTGACAATATTAATTATGTAAAATTAGCTAACTTTTATTAAAAAAATTTACCCACACTAAATCCAGGTTCTAGATCGGACACTGGCCACAATGTATATGATTGAAAATCTTTTTTGTCATAAATTATATATCAGAGACGATGGATTGAGGAGAGGCCAAAGAAACTGCAAAATATAGTTGTGATAAGATTAAAGAGACTGCAAATCTGCAACAGTTGTATTTAAACATAAAGATGTAAAATTTAAGCCAAAAAAGGAAGCATGTAAGTGCAAGCCTATGATAGCAGAGTGTGTAGGCTTATTTTCAAATCCTTTACATGACAATTATTTTATTTCCTCTTACCGCACCGTGCTATTCTTGTAAAGTAGTAGTAGCTGATAGTGGGGCAAAAAAAAAAAAAAAAACTAAAGGATAATTCAATTGTTCGTTTATTGTTCTCTTTTGTCTTTATTGTCTTGGTATGAAACTTTCAAATCTATTATTTCACTCTATAAGCTATATCTATTTTCTATGGTTAACTATGAGAAGAGATGAGGGACCCTAGAAGTTTAGTAGTGTGTGTGTGTGTTTTTTTTTTCTTCTTTGATTCGATCTTATTTATCATAAACTCCAATGCCAAATATGCTCGTGAAAAAAGAACATGAGTTGGAGAGTTTGAAAAAAAAAAAATTATTCAAAGCTAACCCTAATAGCTATTCCTCTTTTGTTAATTTAAAACTAGTAACTTGAGCCAAACATGATGAGCTAGCTTGAATAAATAAAAAAAATAAAATAAGGCTTAATAAAATAACATTTTTAATATTTGGGCTTATTCAAGTCAAACACAATCAAATAAAATTTTTTGCTTTTTAAAAATATCTATAAAAAGTATAATTTATATTCGGGCAAAGCTTGATTATATAAATTTTCTTACTAAGCTAAGGCCACTCGATTTACTAGTTCTATTTGTTGTTGTTGTTGTTGTTGTAGCAGCTTTTAGTATACTTTTCTCAACAAAAGCTGGGCAGAGTAGGAGAGTTTGAAAATAACCAAGAAATAAGAAAATCAGTAAGGTACACCATGGATTTGTGTTTTAACTAATGGCTTATGAAAAAACATTTTTATTATTGTTATTGCTTAATGAATTCTAACCATTTTTCTTCGTTTAAGTAAAGTAGTTAATCAAATTTTAAAATATTCTACCTAACAATTATATTGATCTAACTTTTGTTCGATGAAATTAAAATAGGTTAGTGTGCTTTTAAGTTAGATATTGCAAAAGCTTATGACAAAGTTTTTTTGGGATTTCCTCAAATGAATCATGAAGAAAATGAATTTTCCAACTCATTGAATTCAATTGATATTTCAATGTATTAGCACTGTTTCTTACCAAACAAGTATCAGTGGTTCTCCTTCTCATTGTTTCATTCCTGGTCATGGAATTCGTCAAGGAGATCCATTATCTCCTTATTTGTTTATTCTCTGTGCTAATATTTTTTCTTTGATGATTCACCAAGCTGATAAATGGAGATTTTGTCCCACTTATTTCTCCATTGCCCTTTTTCGAGTGCTTCTTGGTTTGGTAGTCTGTTGAACCTCTGAATTGACTGTCACCCAAATTGATCAATTATCAATGGCTTTTAAATCAATTTTTTGACGAGCAATTTTATCTTTTTATTATACCATTATCTAGCCACATATATTACTAGAGTCAATAATTCAAGCGGGTTGGGTTTATTTTGGGCCAACACAAATAAGTAAAAAAAGTGCATATGGCCAAATTCAGCTCTAACATCCTCAGGTTTATTCATGCTAACCCAAATACCCAAAGTATCATTTTTTAAAAGAAAAATTTTAATTTAAAATTAATTATTTTTATATTATAAAAATAAAAAAAATACAATTTATATATATGTTTAAAAAATAAAGTGTTATTTGGGCTGGGAAGGGTGTCTCCTTTTCCTTACCCTCCATTTCCCACCTTGTCTCCCTCATCATTGCTAGATCAAAGTTTTTCAACGGTTCAAATTTAATTTTTATAAAATTATCATTATGATTTTACCTAAAATATATAAATAAAATATTATAGTTTTAAATTATCTAGATTAAACTTTAACAGTTCAAATTTATCTATACATTTTTATACAAAATAAAAATAAAAATTATATCAAATATAAAATCATAACCATTGAAACTTTGAATGATGATGAGAGGGAAAAGGGGGGAAGTATAGGATAAGGAAAATGAGGTACACTCATCCCGTAGCGAATAGACCTGAACTTGAAAATTTTGTTATTTGATTAAGCTTGGCCCTAACTTTTTTGGATTCATTCAAGTTGGCTCAAATTACCAGCATTATATGCGTATTACATGTGAGTCCTATTGACTATCTAATTTGGCTTATTATTGTAGGATTAAAATATTAATTTGTCCCAGAATTTTGTTTTAAGAGTGTTGGGTACCCTGAAGTTAAGGGTAGTGCAATATTGCCTTTCATTTATTAAAAATGGAGTAATATAATCCTCTCCTTTAAATACCTATTAATTTGACCACGAGTTGACCAAATTAATTATAATGAAGTACGCGAAGAGTAATATTGCACTACCATTGACTTCAAGGTGCTTGGCGCTCTTGCAAAAATATTTATAAGAACAAATTAGCACTTTAACTCTATAATAATAAGCTAGGTTATCATATGGTCAATGGGGCCTTCTTAAGGGAAATTGATGCGTTCTTATGGGAAAGATAAAATTGCTTCAGGAGAAAATAGTTTAAGGGAACATTGTCTCATTTATTAGTACACAATACTTAGTGATCCTCGAAAAATAATTTAGATAGAAACATGTACTTTAACCCTAGTGAGAAATTATAAATATATAATATGATTTTCAACCATCCACCTAAAAAATAAAATAGGATAGTTAATTTCTAAAAGCTATTTTCCTTATGACTCTAATTGTGTTCGGCAGTAGCATATTTGAAAAGTAAGAAATATCATTGAATAAAATAAAGAAAATACAATTACTTTCTAGAACATTGGGTGCGTATCATAATTTAGAGCCTTTCCTCTTTCTTTTGCTTTTTTGGTGAAAGAAAAGAACTGAAATCACAAAAGCATGCTAATCTTTGAGCACTCATTTCTTAACTACCACAACGGCACAGCACAACACCACCATTGCACAGCACACCATTGCGGCATTGCTGTACTAGTACTCTACCCTCTCATTTTTAACTAACTTTATCATTTTCTTTCCTTTCTCTCACTCCTCCTTCCATCTCCTCTCATTCTCTCAGCTTGTTCAGTGAGTGAGTGGGTGCAAAATCACCTTTAGCAAAGCAATACTCTTCTCCTCTCTATTCAAACTCTCTCCACTCTTCATAACACTGCTAAGTACCTCTCTCTGTAGTATACATCTCTCCTCTCAGCATGGATTATTTTTCAAAGGCTCTTGAATTTGCAAGCTAATTAAGCTTAGTTTGTATTTATACAGAGGTGATCTTGGACTAAAGTTTCATATTCACATTTCCCTATGTGTGCCAGCATTTTATGTAAAAAAATATAAATTCTCATGATTTTTAAGGACCCCTTGCATGGTCAAATACGTTGGTTTTTTTAACACGTTAGAAAATTAAAGCCTTTTCCCTCTCAGCTTATTGTGATCGAATTTCATATAATTTTAGGGCCTAAAAGCCTGCGCAACTTTTTTTTAAATTTTTTAAAAGTTTAAAATTTCTAGCTATAGTAATATACATATATTAAAAAGTACCTTAATTAAATATATAAAATATAATAATAAGCTCTAAATTAAAGTATAATTAAAATACATTCCCTAAAATGTAATATAAGCCATACAAGTCCAAATTGTTGATTATCTAAAGTGTAAATATTTTTAATCCTTATTATCATCAATTTTTACACTACTACAAAATAAAACATTAGACCCTTAAAAAGGTTGGCTATTTGAAGTAGGTGATGCTATTTCAATAATCCCATCAACTTTTTTTTCATTATCTAGAAACAAATTGTGCTATTCTCAAATATTAATTCAAAACTTTGAGTAAATTATATAAATAAATTTATAAAGTCTTAAGGTCTAGCATGAACCTGAGTATATTTTACAGGGCATATAAGGGCAGGACCTAAAAGCATTTTTATATAAAATTAATTTTTTAAAGCTCGACTTTGGAAAAATACAGAGTCTAAAAGAGTAGTCTATACCTTATTGACAACTCTAGAGACAAGGATTAATAATAAAGCTCTAGCTGTTGATAAGATTTTGTAGGAACAGTGATCAATTTGCTATTTTAAAATCAAATTTGAGTTCCAATGGCTCATGATTTATTGCCACATCTCCGGGAAATACATACATAGCAAAAACAAACACAAATTTCATAAATTGGTCAATAAACGTTTTTATAAATAACCACTGTCATGCAAGGTTTTCAATCTCAAGCATTCTGGTTAATCGCTAATCTCATTGCCATGAGAGAAGGCTTCGTAGGCATATCAATCCGACCAAATGCTTAATTTAAGACAATATATTTAAGAAATCAAGTGTTTTTTTATAAAAAAACAAATATTCACAAGTTAAAGGACATGTTCAAATTTCAAAAAGTACATCGTCTGAATTGCTACTAAACCAACGTTTTATATCACACCAACAAGATTAATAAATGTATTACTAATTAAAAGGGTTGAAACAATACATATAAAAAAAGATGCCTCATGCATCTGAACATCCCTCAAGATCGAAAACACAACACCTAGAGGTTCAAATATATATGCATATATGTGTGTATCAAAATAGGAATGAGAATGAGAGAGAGATTAAAAGGGCAGAGAGATGGAAAGATAGGATTAGAGGAGCAAGTGAGAGAGAAGGATTAAAAAAGAAAAGAAAAGAAAAGGCATAAAAAAAAGAGATGGGCAGGATCAAGAGCGTGAAGACTGAAGAGACACGAGAACAAAAAGGAGTGGCACACTGTACGTAATATGCTCCAATTTCCAGTGTGACCGTGCTGTTCCATTTGCTTTTTTCTTTTTTTCCCCTTCTTCTCTTAACATCAGTGGCAGACCTAAGCTGTTTGGCTATCATTTTGCCTTTTAACACAGCCTTCACGCATAATTTAAAAACACAAAAAAATCAAAGACTATCCGACCCAAATTTTGCCTTTTGAACATCTTTTTTTAAGGAATACTCCTATACTGATAAAGTGGGCAGTGTTCTCTTTAAATCATTTTTTTGGAAGAAATTTATCCTTTTGTAAAAAACTCATCAATTTCACCATTATTTGCTTATGTATATTATTAGAGCTGGTAATTAAGGAAGGTTGGATTTATTTCAAGCCAGCCAAAAATAAGTAAAAAAGTCTATATAGCCACTCTCACCCCTAATGTTTTCAGGTTTTAGGCTTATTTGGACCAGCCTAAATACTTGAAAAATTAATTTTTTTAAAGATCATTTTCTTAATTTAAAATTAATTATTTTTATTATTGTCAAAATATAAAATATAGTATGTAGGTATATATATAAACCGTTATTTGAGTGGCTAGAATAGATCCGAACTTGAAAATTGTTATTTTATTAAGCCTGGCTCTAACTTTTTTGGGTTTATTTAGGTTGGTTTGAATTGCCAACTCTATATGTGTTTAGAAATTATAAATATAAGAGTATTTTCAGCCATCCACATGAAAAATAAAAGAGGATAATTTCTTAAAGCTATTTTCCTGACCCTAACTGTGTCCAGCCATTTTCAGTAGCATATTTCAAAATTAAGAAATATCATTGAATAAAATAAGTAAAATACAATTACTTTTAGGAACACTACGGGTGCGTATATGAATTCAGAACCTTTTCTTTTTCTTTCTTTTTTTCCGGTAAAAGAAAATGTATAAATCACAAAAGCACGCTATTCTTTGAGCACTCATCTCCTAACCACCACAACAGCATATATAACACCACACCACCATTGCGCAGCACACCATTGCTGGACTAATGCTACACTCCTCTCATTGTTAACTAATTCTGGCATTTTCACACTTTTCCCTCACTCCTCTTGCATCTCTCTTATTTGCTTCGTTATCTACTCTCTGATCTTAGCTTGTTTAGTAAGTGAGCTGGTGCAAAAGCATTTTGAGCAAAGCATTACTCTCTTCTTTCTTCATTTCTATCCGTTAGAAACTGCTTTCACTGCCAAGTAACAATATTTTTTCTCACGCTTAGAGTCAAGGAAATGAGCATCTTTAGCCATTGAATCTGCACAGCGAATCGCTCGTCCTGGGGAGTAACTGATCTGAACATTCTGTTGATCATATATCACCTCACGCACTTACAAAAGAATTACAAAAGAATTGCTCGGAGAGGATGGTCAATCGCTGCGTTACAGTAGACCAATAGCATTAAGTGAATCTGCGAGGATACAAACCTTGGTGAAGCCCACGTTTTGCAGACCTCCATCCCTGTTTTGATAGCCATTACTTCTGCTGCAGCTCACTGCTAAGTGCCAATATTTTTTCTCACACTATGGATTTTCAGAGGCTCCTGAGCTCAAATGATCGGGTATATATTATGCATGATTTTAGCTTATCTTATACTGTTTATACTTCGCATTTCCTTGAGCCTTTCTGCTTATATAGACCAGGACTGCTATTTGTTTCATACCAGAGAAATAAAAAAACAGAAAAAAAAAAGCACAGTCGAACCGACTGCAACATCCAAACGTCGGAAACTTTTTGGCCATTCCCTAGAGCTCCTTTTCTTTGTTGACACTATCCAGCAGATGCTCCTCAGCTCTTTCAAAAATGGCGGAGGGCGCAGCCGATGAGGTCGCCCACCCCGCCTCTACATGGGCTGACCAATTTGTGGCCGCTTGCTTGTGGTCGGCTCCGACTCTGTTAAACCCAAGGCCTTTCGGGCACATTTCGGCATATAACTTTCTTTTATGAAAATATCGTTTCCTCTAAAAATTGTGAACGCTGTTTACCTGTCCATTCACAAGCATTGACGATTTTAGTGCTTTTTCCCCCCCTCCAGAGTTCTTGAAAGATGCCCCTTACATGACATGAAGGATTAGATACTGTAGATGTGCAGTATTTTGTGTTTGTTTTTCTGATTCATTGATTAAAAAAAAAAAAGATGTATTTACTTAATATGCATAAGATATCGTCGCTATGAAAATTAAATTAAAGAATATCCATAATTTGAAGCTGTTCAACACCTGGGTTCTTGTTATTTGTTATTTGTCTTATTTTGAGAGAAGCAATATCTCAATTGTCATGTAATAGAATTCCTCTTATCTAATCTGGGTTAGGCGCATTACATTGAAGTAAAATATGAAGATGATAGCTTCAAAATATCATAAAATAGGCTAAAGCTGTTCCTATTATTGGTTGTCTTTATGTACAATTCTCAAGCTTTTAAACTTGCCACCAGATTCTTTTGTTTTTTTCCTTTCTCTTTCTGATAACTTATATTTATATCTTTTTGAATCAGGATAACTCAACTGATGTGCCCCAAGATGATGTCCATGAGTCATTTTTTCAATTGGGAAAATGTCTCAAACATTGTCTTTTCTCCACTGCTTATCGGTAAAATCTAACTAACCCTTTAAATTAAATAATACTAATCAATTCATTGAATAATAGCCTGTTGATTTTGTTTGGAAACTAAAGTGAGAATGATAAATATGCAGGTTTTGGGAGAGTCTGAATATGTTACTGATAGCATATTCTGGATGGGCATCATTTTTTGAGGTTGGATTTCTGAGAAACTCTAGCCATATGCTCATCAAGGGAAAAATAATCCCAGAGTTCAAATGGTAACCAATGTTTATTGAGGAATTTTGTTCCTCAGTTATTCAGTTACTTTCAATAATTTTTCCAAATTTATGACCTTCTCTTGAAAAAAATCATATCTTATGATATACAATTTTAAAGTTAATGATTCAAACAATAATGGTCAACTCATCAAAATCAATAAACTTAGATGATGAATTTATAAAAAAAAACATCAACTATAAACATACATTGGTCAAGATGTCATACAAGCAAATAACATCTCAATAAATCATATATTTTTTACAATTCACGGTGTTAAATTCCATAACATTAAGTGCCAGCCAAAACAATACTATCACAAGAATTAGAGAAATGCTACCTTGGATCAAAATACTTTCTTGTCCCAACTTCTCTTGGAAATGAATTTCTTTGGACCTTCTGCGAATATCATGCTATATCATTTTCTACAATCCAAAATAATTAAATTCATAATTTATACATATTATATTAGATTACTCCCAACTTATTATATGACATCAGAAAAGTGGAAAAGCTTCCAACAATGGTTTTATTCCTAGCTAGTCACGGTCAAAGAATCTATCCACTCTAAGTATGTTTTCCCCCTCTTCTTCTCTTAATTTATAGAGCAAATTAAACAGTGACCCCCGTTATCAACAAATATGAAAAAACTGAAATACTACAACAATTCTTTATTCCTATCGTGAATGGATATCAATTTGATACTTTTCAATCATTATATCTACCTCAAAATGCTCATTTATAAGCTTGAAAAATTTGAACAGTACTTTCAACAATACATTTCATTTTTTTTGAACCCAACAGTCCATCCAAAAACTTATACGTTTATGCTTATCTCACTCCAAGCATTCCAAAAGCCTTAAGTTTTAAGACTTTATTTCTCTATATAAGCTCCTCTTCCAAACTTGGAATCCTAAAAACCACTTTAATCAAATGAAAACTTGATTAGTTGAGTACTTAGGAATATGTAGTTGCATGTGGAGTTTGGATTGGAATAATTGGTGTTTGGCTGGGTTTAACACGTGCACACTCTCTCTAAACTCTTACCATAGTCATGGTAGTTGAGAAACACACGTTCTCACGCTGTTGACCGAAATAATGTTGAAGAAAGAGTGAATTGTTGAATTAATGAGGGAGAATTACATCTAACCCACCCTCAAGGAAATTAATCACAGATAAGGACTAATACAAAATGCATTGTTATTAAAATGAGAACATGACTTGTTTTTTCTCGAATAGGACTTATTGTTAGTCCTTATTTATGATTAAATTTCTTGATGGGAGCTGGATGCAATCCTCCCAATTAATAATCTACACATGCATACTTCTCTCCATGTGCTCATTAGACTCCCATTCAAATACTAAAAAAAAAAAAAAACCTACCAATTAAATCGTATCCTTTCTTCCATCAACAAGTCTCGCATCTGATGGGCTCAAACTGGGCTTGTTCATGTTAATATGTGGAGTCTTACGGGAAGAATGATGATATTTTCAAAAGTCCCTGATATTCCTAGTCTTGTAATTGAGTTTTTGAAAGTTTTCTAATCACTAATATTAATGTAATTCTTCTAATTGTTTCTGTCCTTCATATTATAATTTTCTTCATTTCTTGATCTATTTGATTCCCAATTATTATTTTATGATTATTTGAAAGAATTACATTTTTTATGTTCCAAAATAATCCTTTTTTATCATTCAATCTCTTATAAAAATCTTTGTCCAATGATTACTTCCAATATCGACTAATAATCATTACTTAAATCTTACTCCTAAATTCTTCACTAATAAGCATACAAAAATCCGAACATGACAAGGCTCAATTGATATAGCTTTCCCAAAAACAATTCTAGATGCACAGGACTTTTGAGCCAGCACTTTTACCTTATAATTAGCTATCTCTTGTTATTGATATTTTTGATTTTTTATTTAAAATTAGAAATCCAATAATTTTGATTTTATTGAAAAAATACTTTAAGAATATAAATTTAATTACCTAATTTTTTTTATAACAAGTACCTAACTATTTTATTATACATTGTGTAGAATTAGATGTTATTGAACCTTAAAGATTAGATAAGAGGATAGAAAATTTTTTCGCACACGTATAGAGGACAATCTTAAAAATGATGTGTTATTTCAATGATTTAATTTTGAAATAATAAATGAAAAATGGGCTAATATGTACATATAAATATCATGCATCATTTTATTATCAATAAAAAAGTTAATTTTAATAAAATATTTTAACAATTAATAAATTATATATTGTTTAATATATGATATATTTCACATACATCATTATATATATAAAAGTAGGGTTTAAGGTTATAAGAGAATGCCACGTGTTCAATTTTAGGTTTGCTACAATTCTGTGCTATGAGATGCCTTTCGTGCGATTTTATGCTTCGGAGTCAGGTTTGGGGTTAGGTATAAAAATATATTGTTTAATATATGATATATTTCACGTACATCATTTTATTGTTGTTTAAAAAATATAAAATATATTATTTAGGTTTGGAGTTAGGTGTGAAATGAATTATTAACTTTAGATGTATATAAAAATCTACTTTTACCTATTTGAAGTTCAAATCTGATTATATTTAAATTAAAATGAATATCTATCTATTTAATAACTCTATCCAACCTAAATATATGGAGAAATTTAAGGTTCATAATTTTTAGGGTATTTATATGCAGATATATATTGGGATTCAAATTTAAATTAATATATATATCTCTTTAAATTAAATAAAATATTTGTTTTACTTTTAAATCTATCCTCATGAATTTCAAAAAATAATTATGATTTTATAATATATGAAAACTGACATAGTATATTCCCAATTATTATAGCTAAAAGTAACGCTCATAATTTCTATGTGTTTGTGTATATATATATATATATATATATATTATATTAGGATTAAAATTTAGATTAATATATATCTGTTTAAATATTTAGAGAAAAAATGTATTCTATGCTTTGAGATACCTTTCTTGTGATTCTGTGCTCTGAATTCAAGTTTGCGGTTAAGTTCAGAATGGTTTATTATTTTTTAATATATATAAAATATATTAT
Organism: Prosopis cineraria; assembly: GCF_029017545.1. NCBI lineage: Eukaryota > Viridiplantae > Streptophyta > Magnoliopsida > Fabales > Fabaceae > Prosopis > Prosopis cineraria. Next base: position 34,287,274 of record NW_026555342.1, read on the forward strand.
TTAGGTTTGAAGTTAGGAGCAGGATAGATTATTAATTTTTAGATCTATACAAAAGTTGTTTTTTACCAATTTAAAATTTAAATCTGATCATATTTAAATTTAAATTAATATTTATCTATTTAAAATTTTCATCCACCCTAAAGATATGCCGAAAATCATTATTTTACATTTTTCATACAATTCTAAAATTATATTTTATTAAAAGTCATTTGCCATGTGTGCGGAGGATAAACATATCTATCTATTTGAATTCAAATTAATATATATATATATATATATATTTAGAAAAAAGAATCTGTGTTTAAATTTTTTATTTATCATAATAATTTCCTAAAATTAAGCTTCAAATATGCATATTATTTTTGAAATCTTCCTTAAGTTTATTTGACATTTATTTTTCTTTAGCTAGATTTATCTATTTTGATTGCAAATATGTTAAAAAGAAATAGAATTTAAAAAATATTGAAGATGAGTATATTATATATTCAGTTAAATTATTCCTGTTAAATAAAATTATTTAATTTAAAAAATTGTTTTGAAAAATTAATATCTATTTTATAATAAATTATAAATATCTCGGTTAGAATTAAAGATTTTAGGTCTATTATTTGAGATTCAAATCAACATTTTTTATATTTAATATCAAACATTTTATTCAAAAATTAAGGTGGACTAAAAATAAAATGAATGAGTTTTAAGAATGGTCTATTAGCTTTAGATATGTTTTCCTTATGCCATTTTTTTTGGTTATAATGTCCATTTTTAGTTCTTTGAATTTTTTTCTTTATGTTTTTCTGTAGTAAAAAAATTATTTTAATATTAAATGCTTTGATAGAAAATTAAGGTGTGAAAAAAAATTAAGGTGACCAAATTTTAAAAACAACCTATTCGCTCTTGATATGTTTTTCTTCTATTATTTTTCGGTAACAATATATTTTTTTAAGGATATAATCTAAACAAAAATATATTTTTGATCATATTATTCTATCATTAATAATTAGATAATGGATAATAAGAAATCTAATTATTTAAAAGCAAACTATTATAAAATATATTCAAATTTAAGTTTAAATTTAAATTATATTGAGATTATAAATTGATGGCTTGAATTTCAATTTCAATTTATATATGTTAATATTAATGATAATCATTGCTTCAGTTGTTAATAAATTATTTTGTTTGGATTTTAATTTAAGTTGAATTTCATTTGATTGAAAGTTTGAATTCAAAATTCCCTCCAACATTGTCACACCCTAAAATATAGGAGTGACCGGCATGGGATATGATTATGCCTTAATTATGATTATGCCTGGGTTCACAATAATAATTGAGACCCCATTAAAGAACCCTTGCTCCACATTGCTATATAAAACCTAGCTCTGATACCAATCTGTCACGCCCCAAAATATAGGAGTGACCGGCACGGGATATGTACCTAAACACACATCCCTTAAGCTTAATTAAAAAAATTCCTTAAGAGAGAGAGGGGGGTCTTAAGGCCTAGAAGCTTCAAAAACCCATTGTTCCTCCTCCTTTCAGTTCACCGACATAGGAGCGTGCGTCCACCATCATCTTCTTGGTTCTATCTTTGTGCGGTTGTTATGAGTGCATGAGGATCTTCTTCATCCTTCCCCAGTTTTGCTTCACGTCACCTGAGCTTCTTCCTTCTCCTCTGTTCCTGTCATGGTGTGGGAGGTTTTGGACGTTCCTCTTCTCCATCCTTCGTGCCTGCATGATTTGTATTTCGTGCTCCTTGGTTCTGGTGTTATTGAGATTTTAGGTGTGAGTTTTCCAGTTCTTCTCCTCTGTGCTGGATCTTTACGTCACAGCACAATCGAGAGAGAGAGAGAGAGAGAGAGAAGCTTCAAGAACATTCTTCATCTCCTTCATCTTTCAGTCATCGCCAGCACGTCGTGGAGGAGCTTAGGCCGTCGTTGTCGGAGGTCTCTCTCCTATGCACTAGATCCTTCTTCCTCTGTTGTTCATATTGCCAAAATATTCTTCCCATGTTCCCTCCCTATTCGGTGACATCTACTCCTTCTTCGTCTCTTTGTTTGGTGAGTTGCCATGGATCCAGTTTTCCCCTTCATTTTTCTTACACAACCCATACGTCTACCTGGAGCTATCATTGTGGCATTTTGTTGTGGAGGAGATGCTGTCAGTTTCTTTTTCCCTTCGGCTTCGATTTGCATCGACAGCACCAAACTCCTCCTCTTCCTTCTTCATTGGTATCACCCACGATTGGTATGTCGAAGCTCACCCTCCTTTTTGCCTCTGATGATTATGTATGGAATATAGGTGTGTGTGTGTGTGTCTATATATATACAGTGGTCTTCCTTGTCTGCTTGTTCGACTGCCATGTGTTTGGATTTGATTTTTTATGAACTTAAATTGAATTTTAATGGGGAATTAGATTAGGAAAGCCTGGTGAATTTAATTATGGATGCACGGAATTTGTTGCTTAAGGGATTGAAATTAAAACAATTTTATTGAATGGTTTAGTAGTCATGCACATAAGGTATTTGATATAAGGCTTGAGAGAGAATTATGTTCCAATGGAATAATTAACTATGGCTATAGTTTTATGAAGAAATTGTGATATAAATGATGATGTTAGGGTAACCTTTAAATCAATTAGATGAATTTTGGTAGTGTTAAGGACTAAAAAAATTTAAATTCAAAATTAAGTTTTTCTCTTACAGGAAGTCGAATCTTTATATCAAATCAAATCCAATAAACTTTATAAAGAACTTGTTGATGCTTAAGGGTTGTATGGTTGGCGATTTATACATTTTGGTACCTGTGCATGATTTGATTTTTGAATGCATATAAGATGTTTGATGAAATGTTGTAGGAAGAGTTTAAATGTAAAAAAAAATGGTATTGTTTGGTTAAAATGTGTCAATGAATTTTTATGACTTGTGTGCTAGAGAAGAATGCGGAAGATATGAATTTCTCTGGAATGAAAATTAAAAGACGGGTGTCCAAGAGCAATGCTAGAATATACTATAATAGTTAAGTGAGCGGGCAATTATGAGTTTTGAAAAAAAAAATTTAAGGCTCAATTATTATTATATTGGGTGTTTCAGGAATAAACCTTGTGGGGAATGCTAAATGGGTAAATTTCAGTGTTTGGATTGCCTCAGGTAAGTGGATAGTGTCCCAACTAATTTATCAATTAATTTTTCTTATTAAAATTTATTTTGTTACATTGATTATTTTAATAATAATTATGTTGATTAGTGAATTTTTTTTAATTAAATTTCTTCATTTTTAAGTTTTAAGATGGTGGTGAAAAATGATTCATCATAGCATATGAATGTTTACCCCTTATGAGATATCCTTTCAGGATTAATAAAATTCCTTTTGATTAGCATTGGCAATTTTTGATTATTTAATAAATGCAAGTATGAGCATTGAATATGAAATTTTATTTTAGCAAGTTTTAATGCTTAAAAGTATTCATGCAAGTTTGATTTTGAGAATGAGAACTGTATCTTAAAAGTGATAATTTTCTCGTATGTTTGAAAATGGCTTTAAAAAGGGACTTTATACATAACATTGGTTGCTAATGGCAGTTTCGTTAGCCCTTGGTGTGTCATAGTAGACCTAGCTAGCAAGGTGTTTATAGGAGGTGCTAGTCCCGTGTGATGGCCAACACACATGGAATAGAGGGATGGTTATTCGTGAGCATTGTACTCCTGTTTGTTTCGTGGCTTCAAACCGTGTTTGGTTAGCATACCCTCGTAGACTGTGTGTCCACATTTGTTTTATGGCTTCGGCTGTGTTTGTTTACTTACCCTCGTGGACTGTGTGTCCACGTTTGTTTTCATGGCAAAAGCCGCGTTTGGGTTATTTACTCTCATAGACTGTGTATCCACGTTTGTTATTTGTCCTGATAGGTCCTTATAATTATGAATCCAATCATTTGATGATTTCATATTCTATTGGTTTTTATTTAGTAAATTGTTTATAAATATTTTATTTCATTTATGTGCTTTCTTGAATCAAGTGATATTATCATTTGCTATGATAGTTCAATGATTTGAGATTTTATTTGAAATTTATAAAGCCATTTTATTATGAAGTTTATTAAATTTTTTTACAAAAATTTTGTCTATTTAACTTACATAACTATTTCAAACTTTTCATTTTATTCATGTTTTATTGTTTATTGTTGGGATGTTATTTACTGAAAAATTATTTTGGTCTCAGATACCTTAACTGACGTTGATCTTCTTGTCGATTCTCGAGCATTATAGATAGGTGGAGGGTTGATTAAAATTTTTCTTTTGATGTAACTATAAATGTTTATATATCTTATTTTTATTTTATTTTTGAAAAGTACGATTAGGTGCTCCGCATAAGCTATGACTAGGACTTTTATTTTTATATACATATGCTGTTTGTCAACTGGAAGGAGCTCAGCTCCTGATTTATTTGATATTTTGACTGCATCAATGTATTGTGAAAATTTTGAGAAATTCTATTTATAGGAGGGGTTTTGTCAAAATTTTTATGAACATGTTGAAACATTGTTATAATTATTAGTGTCAAAAGTGTTATAATTTTAATATAAATCTAATTTAATTGTAGAAACAGAGTGAATTTACGATCTAGGGCCTACAGGGATGTGTAAAACGGTTCACATTTCATGCCAGTCGCTCTCCAAATTTCATGGGTTAGTGGTTCAATTAGGGGTCAACCCTGAGTCAAACTGGTCTTAATTAATATAATATAATTAATTTATATATACACAAATATTCATATTTATACATAAAAATGAATATTTAAATAAAAACCATTAATTCTCATATAAATGCAACAATCATCCATAAAATATTATTCATGTCACCATAATCACAATAATAAGTCAAATAATTTAGCTAGAATAACCTAACAAAAATTTAATATAAAATTATAATATTTATTTAAAAAATCATGATAATAAAAATAACAAAAAATAAATAGAAGCACAAAAAGAAATAATTTAGCTACGTTTTCTGTGTATGATGATGAGACACTTATTTGCTTATTCCATATATGCTTACAAATCTATCTGCTCTATTTTTTTCACATTAGAAATTTTGTTTCTTGACTCTATCGGTTCTTCATCCTTATTCTAGTCAAATGAACATGTTTAGATGTTTATTTGTTGATATAAATACTTTATATATGGTTGTACATGTTACCCATACATTCTATATGCGATGGATAGTGTTGAAACTTCCAATTGTAAACAAACTGAAAAATGGGTGTTTGAAAATAGGGTTTTTTGGGCAAATGAATGGCATAAACGAGTAGAGATAAAAAAAAATGAAGAAAATGACACTAAAAACATTTGAAATGAAGATCAAATGAAGGAGATATGTTTGGGTTCAATAGACTCGACTTGCTAAAGGAACTGGTTCAAATAGGCCCAACTGGAGGTATAAGGCAATGTAAAACAAAGGCATTTCAACCCCAACCAAAAAAACATATTAATATTGGTTTCAGTCTGATGAGCCCATTTCCAATTAAGAAAGAAATAGAGGTTTTTGGGTTGCGAGCCCAATAGCCCATAATATTTTACAAAACAAAAAAAGACAAGTTTGGACCGGGTTAAAAGACCTAATCTAGAGGGTCATTAGGTTGGGTTTGACTAAAGTTGACCTAGTCAACAAAATTTTAAAAATAATTTTTTTTTGAATTTAAATGATAATAATGATAATAATAATAAAAGGCCATGTGGCATGTGGGTGAAAGGCTTAAATGACACGTGGAGGATCCTACTTGAAGGAGAATGGCTAGAGGAGCCCAATAGGTAGACACATGTCACCAATGGAAGTCGGGAAGGTAGCGTATGGAATACATCTACCAATGCTAAGAGTAGCTTCGCTAGAATTTTTTTTTCACAAAATTTATTGTGTAGTGATATTCCAGGGGTGCGTGTGGGTGTGTGGGACCTCCAACAGAGATGCAGTTTGTCTTAAAAAATTTATAAATTTAATATCTTTATTTTGATATGCTATTAGCTTATATTTGAGGCAAAATTAGAATTTATTTTTAAGCTATTCAATGAATTTTATAAGTTTAATCACTTTAAAAATTCCTAATTTTTTTTATTTACAAAAATATGAAGCAAGAGGATTCTAGCAATACTGATAACTCAAAAAATTAATCTGTTAGTATCTAATATCTAGATGAGCCAAATTATAAGTCTCTTAGTGATCTTCTAACTTGAAATCCTTTAAAGAGGAGAAGGAGGAGTATGAATCTCAAAGCAGGGATTTTGATCTTGAAAAGGATCCTAATGATGATCTCAAAGAAAAGCCAGAAGGGCCCAAAGAGATGTGCATAATATCGGGACCAAAATATGAATCAGAGGGTACTGTGGATCTTCAAGATGAAGATGAAGTTGTGGAACAACACTTTACTCCCTCAGTGATCGAAAATATATCTAAGAGAGATTCTAAAAGAATCAAAAAGCTATATCACATTCTTCTGACCGTAAGAAAATATTCAAGTTTTATAACTAAAGAAGAAGAAGCCCTAGTTGTGGGAAAAATTTTCAAATAACTCAGGAAAGAACTCATGCAACGTAACAAGCAAAACAAGTCATACTCAAAAAATCCTCCTTGGAATAGAGCTATTAAGGGGATTAGAGTGCAAAGAAAATATAAAGATATTATTAAATATTGTCCTTTAAGGTCCATGCCTTGAAAAACATAATGTATCTTTGAATATTCTATCTTTTTAGACTTTGTGTTTGTTAGAAATTGTGCCTTAGGGCCAGTCATTGTACTATGCATATTGTTATTTAATGAATTTCTCTTTTGTTATCATATCAATTGCATGTTCACTATGATAACTATATCCTTGGACAAACTATAGTGATTATCCTAAATGTCCCTAGTCGATTATCTATGAGAAATCATAGATGAAATAAGGCTAGTATGACTTAAATTAATTATAGAGATATAAATCAAAATCATAGGCATTTGAAAGAGTACAAGGTGCTAGACCGATCTGTTATGAGAAAGCTGCATGGTATAAGTCATAAGCTTATCTCATATGTAACCATATCACTAAGCCCTTTGACCTGAGATTATTATGGATTCCTACATGATGACCACTAAACTTTGACCTAGTCAAAAGTCACCTTTGACCAAGTGATCATAGAGGCTATGATTGAGTTTAGTAATATTCATGCAGAGGAATATGAGTGGTCAAGATGAAATTTGTCCCTCACATTAAGTGAGATACTACTGGGCTCCTTAATGAGTAAGATTGAGAAAATATATGGCCATACTACAATAGAAAGGGTTTTTTCATTACTACAGTTAGTCCACTTAGTGATTGAGAAAGTAATGGTAGGTAAAAGAGAATGACAATTCCATGTTTCATACTTGAGCGAAATATCACGTGACAAAAGGGATGTGATACGGTTACATGATAGGTTATATTAAATCATCAATCCCCATATGAATTAGGTAGTTGCAATGTCTTGCTAGAGGCCACTTGTGACTTGTGAGCTAATAGCGGAATTAGCCTACTACCAATTTCATGTGGGCTTACAAAGTCGCACACAAGAATAGCTCAACTCGAGCTATAATGTCGAAGTTCATTGAATTTGAAATATGCCTAGATTTAATGAATGTAATATAGGGTGAATGAATTATATATATTTGAATATTTATTTGATAAATATTTATATATATATATATACATTAACATGAAATATGAAATTCAAAATATAATTATATACATATATATATTTGAAATATATATATTCATGTGTGTGTGTATCTGATATATATGTGTGTGTGTGTGTGTATGATATATTAAATTAAATATATATAATATAATATATATTTTTTCAAAATATATGTGTATATATATTCGTATATATATAATATGTATATGTGATATATTATATTATATTGTGTTAGTTTTAAATTTAATTTCATATGGTAGAATAAATTTAATAACTAACATGATATAAAAGAATATCATATCAGTTTTATAGTTTCAATTTACAAGATAAATTCAAATTAAATATAATATTATAGATTTTATTTATGAGATAAATTTAATCTAAAATTTTGGTTGGCTCTTCAAGAGGAAGGCAAAAACCATAATCTATATATAATAGATATAAGGGAATGTGCAAAAAGAGAGTTTGAAAAGTTTTGATGACCAAACACTTTGAGATCTATAAAATACCTTAGAAAAAGAAAAACTAATGTTTAAAGAAGAATAGATGCTGGGAGCGCTAGCACGCTATTCGAGTTAGAGAGCTATTCATATGGATACTAGTAGAGGGTGCAGATCTACATTGTCAGCACTTGACATCCAAACTATTGAAGAGAATATGCGTCAAGTTTGAAGAATTAAAAGGTAACTCTTTTATCCACCTTGACTTAAATGAGTTTGTTCGGTCCATTTTCAGGATAGGGATTTTAAAATTTTGATTTTCTACTATGCCTCCCTATCTAATAGGTGTAATAACCGAAGAATTTTAAGCAAAATAAAAAAAATATTATTGTGGCTTTAATTATAGTTATATTAATGTTGGGACAAATATGACAAGAGGAGGTGTTGGTACAGTGGAAGTATGCACGTAACTCTTACATTTAGTCTTAAGTTCGAACCTGGTTGAAGCCAGAAAGGAGTAAATTATTTTAACTTTTGTACTGTGAAATTCCAAAACTACCCTTGCCTCTACAGATTTTTTTCCTTTATTTTTCTCTCTATCTCTGGCACAATTCAACATTTGGGGCTCTGTAAAAAATTCTAGATTCTCTCATCTCTCACCTTCTGTCTTCTCCGTCTCCTCGTACTTCCATCCGCAACGTCGCTGGCGTGAGAGTGGGCGAGAGTTCCATCCGATGCTTCTTTGCCAAGTTTGAGCTCTTTCTTTTTCCTTGTCTATATCAGATCAGTGAGGTCATTTTTTCCTCTGCCATCTCTAAATCTTTAATATTTCTTCTTCATCCCTTGCTATTGCCAACGAGAGAGACAAGTTGCTGTGAGGTCACTGTCACTGTTCGATATCCAGGTTGCCAGCGCTGCAAACGTGGGCTGTGATCATCCACTATTAGTAGTCTCAGTCGTGAATCCATAGTTCTTTACTCTGCCGTCGATCTCTACATTTCTCTTCACTGTTTGTGCTATTGAAGTTTCTTCTTATTCCTTCATCCTTCCCATTCGTAAGTGATAAATGAATGAAAGGCTGGTGTGATGCTATGGGAGGATTGATTCTCGGGTAAGAGGCTAGTTTAATGTTGTTATTTTGTTCCCCTGTTCAGTTGTGTTGCATTTTCTTCTGCCCATTTGTGTTACGTTGGTGCATCTAAAGGGAGCAACATTGATTTTTTTTTTTCTTTTCTTTTCTTTATTGAATCTGTGAGTGTGTGAGGTTATAGAGTTGAACAAAAAATTTTTCTTTTGTGTTTTATTGATACTCATGGCTTGTTCAAATATGAAGGGGAGGCTTGAATAAAAAAAAAAAAGGGAAATGAAAAGGATGATGTAGATTTGAGATTTAATTGAATTTGATCTGATGATTGGCTATAATACTGACCTTATAAAATCTTTGAAAGTGAAATTGATGAGGAAGAAGGTGGTATTTGTTTAAGTTATAATGCCCATAAAGTGTTTGATTAAATGTCCATTAGGAGAATTTTGTTTGAAATTATAATTATTAAAAATTTCATTAAATTACTTGGAAGACATAATTGGTTGGAATGCTATTATCTTATGAACTTAGTTTGAAATTTACAAAAGGAGATATTTGAGTGGGTATTTTTCTATAATTTTGTTGGATCTCGTAAGAAATATGAATTAGCTTGGGTATTGCTCATTTGTGAATGAATCAAATATTGTGAAGAAATTTATTTATGTTATTGAGAGATTAAGTGAATTCTTGAAAGTTTTATGGTTATTAATTTATAAAGTGCAGTGTTGTCTTATGATTTAATCTTGGAATCAAAATAGAACTGGAAAGAAATCTTTATAATTATAGGAATTTAATTAAATTGCATTATCTTATATTCTTATAGGGGGTTTGGAAGAAGAAGATTTTGATAGGAACTAAAAGCGATAAAATCTTTGAAAATTTGGGAATACCACAGGTAAGTGGATAACGTCCAAATCAATATATATTGGATTTTTTTTTATCAAAAGATCATTTTTTATAATTTATGGATATTTAGAAATTTCTCTTGCTTTAGCTACTTTTGTTAATTAAATTGCTCTGCTTCTTGAAGTCATGACTTATATTTTTTTTATATTGATGAAAATTCTTTCTTAAATTCTAGTAGTGCTTTATTTGATAAAGCCAATTATAAAAATTTGTGAACAGTTTATGAGATATTAATTGTGAATTTTTATATTTAGAAATATTGGTTCTTTTATATGTTTCATGCGAGTTAGATTTTAAAAAGAGAAAAAGTATTCTGAACGTGATAATTTTCTCGCATGTCTGAAAGTGAATTTAAAAAGGGGACTGCATACAGAACACCGATTGCTAACGGCAGTTTCGTTAGCCCTTGGCGCGCCATAGTCAATTACTAGCTAGTTTGAATTTCGTGAACTTTGTCCTCACGTCTGTTATTCGTGGGTCTTGTACCTGCATCTGTTTCGTGGCTTTGACCACGTCTGGTTAGTTACCCTCGTGGACTATGTGTCCGCGTCTGTTTCGTGGCTTCGGCTGCGTCTGGTTACTTACCCTTGTGGACTGTGTGTCCACGTTTGTTTTTGTGGCATAAGCCGCATTTGGTGATTTATCCTCGTGGACTGTGTGTCCACATTTGTTACTTGTTCTGATAAGTCCCTATACTTATGAGTTTTTAAATTTTTATGGATCTATTTTCATTGGTTTTGATTAATGACATGTTTACAATTATTTATTGCAATTATTTGCTTTATTAAAGTTAAATGATAATGACATTTGATAAGATACTTTAATGAATTATGATTTTATTTAAAGTTACATAGAATCCTTTTATTTTGAATTTATTTAAATCTTCATGGAGATCATTAAGTTTAAGTATTTGTTTAATTATTTGTTTTAAGTTTCCTTTTATTCATGTTTAATTATTTATTATTGGGACGTTATTTACTAAAAAATAATTTTGGTCTCAGATAGTGTAGCTGATGCTGAATCACCCACTGAACATTAAGAAGTTTGTGATTGATTAGAAGCAAGGAGCTAAGGATTAAACTTTCTTTTGATGTAAAGTTTTAATTATGAAATTTATTTTGTAAACTTATTGTTAGGTGCTCCACATAGTCCGTGGTCAGGTTGTTTATGTGGTTATATATTTTGTCTGTCGGTTGGAAGGAGTTCTACTCCTGATTGGCTTGATATTTTTGGTTGAAATATTGTCTTGTAAAATTTTCGGGAGATCTTATTTACAGAGGAGATTCTACCGAAATTTCTACAAAAAAAATATATTGAGACTTTTATTACTACCAAAAATGTTTACGTATGTTCTAATTCCAACTAAAACATAATTATCTTTTAGTTATGAAAAGATTACCCAATCTGAGGCTTAAGGGATGTGTGATGGATCACATCCTTTGCTGGTCACCCTCTATTTTTGGGGTGTGACAATAGGGGTACCAGGGCCAAGTCAAATTTTTATTTAACTTGGGTTTTCGTTGATTACATTCCTAAATCTTTATGTGATGAACTTCTTTAGATGAACGTCATATGCAGGAAAGTCATTTATAGTGCAAAAGATCACAGTACGTAATTTAAAATTCTCCTTCCAATTTGCATCAAACACATCCACACCTACCTCCTACAATTCTCTCAAGTCTTCAATCAAAGGTTTTAGATAAATATTATTGTCATTTCCTAGTTGTTTTGGTCCCAAAATCAACATGAATAGCATTATGTACTTTTATTTCATGCACAATCGAGGTGACAAGTTGTAAATGACCAAAAGAATAGGCCATGAGCTATGTATACTACTCAAGCTACCACAAGGATTCATTCCATTAGTAGAAAGTCCAAGCTTGACGTTCCTTGGCTCATTGCCAAATTTAAAAAATAATTGATCAATTTTTTTTCATTGAGGAGAATCAGCTGGATGTTGTCGAAGTTTTTCGTCAGATATCCTCTCATCTACATACCATCTCAAGTTCTTCGCATCATTAGTATTCGCAAACAAGCACTTGAACCTTGGTATAATCAAAAGATACCACAAGACCTTTGCAGGAGCTCCTTTCTCTTTATACTGTGGTGCCTCGCATCTTGGACACTTCTCCTCCCCTTCTAGATCCTTTCTATAAAGCACGCAATCATTAGGACATATGTGAATCTTTTTAAAATTTATACCTATTGGGCACAAGATCTTCTTGGCATCATAATAATGATTTGGTAATACCTTTCCTTTTGGAAACATTATTTGGAGTAATTCTAACAACCATGTAAAAATCTGGTCACTCCACCCAGCTCTTGCCTTCAAGGTAACCAATTTTAACACCCCAGATAACAAACTGAAATTAGTACACCCCGGGTATAAAGGCTTCTCTGCATTAGTGCACAAGTTATTATAGACATGTGCTCATTCAAAAGCCTCTTCACCAACATTACGGATCATGTTCTCTAGTCGATCTTCATCCATATCTACTTCATCATCAAATTTATGATCAATTTCCACATATTGAGATATACCACTATGATTTTTCAATCATTCACCATGCCAAATCCATACTGTATAATTCTTGCAAATACCATCACAAATCAAGTGTTCTCTTATTTCGACAGCACTTAGTCTCCTCTCATTCAAGCAATTTGCGTAAGGATAATAGAACCTTCCACTATTGTCAATAACATTTTTCTTAGCAAATTCAAAAAACTCTTTCACCCCATTATCATACTCATCACTTGTTCATCTAGCATTTATCCAACTACGATCCATATGTCACTACCTAAAGGAGAATAAAACTAATGTTCATGTTATTAAGTTATTTCAAAAATATAAAATTCCTAATTAATCTAAGATTTTAAGTAATTTAGGAAAAAGTAGAATAAATTTAAAAAAATTTTGACAAAATCTCCCCTAAAACTTGGACCTCCCAAAACTTTTAAAAAATTTTACAAGAGAAAATTTATGATTTTTCATGAAATAAATAATCACATACAACAATCTAAGGCCTCATAAAGCCACTAACAGCGCTTCCTGCAACAATACCAGTAACAACTTTTACAAGCAATTAGACTTCCAATAAATTTTGGCATAAATTTTCCCTAAAAATTAGACTTCCAACAAATTTAACATGAAAAAAATAAAAGTTTTATACCACTACTCCTTCAAACAACAAAAAACTTAATCACACCTGAATTAATCTAGGACATTAGGCAATCACTAACAACACTCCTAACAAGTAATTATATAAAAAAAACTATAATTAAAAGTACTCAAATAAAATTAAAGAGTAAATCAAATTGAAATAAATTAAACAAAAATTAAAATTACAAATTAAACTCAAATAAAAAGCTAATGAAAATAGAAAAAAATGTACCTGCTGTGCGCTGAGGGGTGAGAGGCCGAGAGGGATGAGTGGGCGAGCGGGAGGCTAAGAGGTTGGGGGAAAGGGAGGGGTGGGGGCAGAGGGGAAGGGGGAGGTCGAGAGGGGGGAAGAGGAGAAAGGGAGGAAGCCGAGAGGGGTAAGAGATGGCAGGAAGGGGAGGGGGAGGGGGCTGAGAGGGTTTATGATGAGAGGATTTTGGTAGGGGATCTGTGATGGTAAGGGGGTCAAGAGGGATGTTGAAGTATTTTAGGAGGGGGCCTAATGAGGGGCTTGAGGAATGAGGAAGAAGGAGGAACAGTGTGAGTTTTTTTTTTAAGTTTTGGACAGAATCAATAGCAGTTGAGATGGCTCACCCGTTGTTGATTCTATTTTTTTTTAATTAAATACTTTCAATAGCCGGTGAGCTAGCACCTGCTGTTGAAAATATTTTTTTTACTTTTTTTACTACAAACTTTCAACAGCGGGTGCTAGCTCAGCCGCTATTGAAAGTCATATTTTCAATAGCGAGTAAGCTGGCACTTGCTATTGAAAATATTATTTTTTTTTTAAGCTTTCAATAGCGGGTAAGCTGTCACCCACTGTTGAAACTTTTTCTATAGCAATTATATTTAACCTACTATTGAAGTCCTTTCTATATTACAAAATTGCCACCACCTCACTTTTAACAGTAGGTGCCTTTGAACTAATGTTAGAAGTCTCTTATAAAAGATAAATTTTATACTAGTGAAAAAATGAGAAAGCAAGCTACTGTGAGTATTTAGATGGTATTAAAGTGCCACCAAGGATATTCTTCTAATGTGAGAAATCTTGTGTCGATGAAAGAAAAGTTAATAGGCTTGAAGTCTCATGATTGCCATGTATTGATGTAACAACTATTATCGGTGGCTATTCGAGGCATATTGAAAGATGATGTGAGGCATACAATTACAAGGTTATGTAGTTTCTTCAATTCTATTTGCAGCAAAGTCATTGACCCCAATAAGTTAGATGAATTGGAAAACAAAGGTTATATCATTTTGTGCCAACTAGAAATGTACTTTCCTCCAGAATTTTTGATATTGTGGTACATTTAATTGTTTACTTGGTGAGGGAAATAAGGCTCTGCAGTCTTGCCTATCTTAGGTGGATATATCCATTTGAGAATTATGTGAAAATATTAAAGGGATATTTGAAGAATCCATATTGTCTTGCAGCCTCTATTGTTGAAAGATCTATTACAGAAGAGGTCGTAGAGTTTTGTACTGAATACCTAAATGGGGTAAAGGCTGCTAGAGTTCCAAAATCTCACCATGAGGGGAGTAGTCACGTAGATAAGGGAAAATGAGACATCAAATTGAAGAGTATGTACTATGAAGAGGTGCTGCAAGCTCATCTTTACATCTTGAATAATATGGAAGAAGTCCAACGTTACTTAGATACTCACAAGAAAATGTTAAAGGATAGAAAACCAAAAAAGAATGATATGCAACTAGCTAATGAGCATAACAAGACATTCTGCAAGTGGTTTAAGGAAAAGGTTTACAATGAGGCCAATGTGTCTAATGTGATAAAATGGTTAGTTGAGGGGCCTCATTTTAAGGTTGTATGTTAGGGTGGATTTGACATAAATAGATATTCATTTTATACAAAAGCCCAAGATGAAAAAAGTATTGTATAAAATAATGGAGTGATGGTGGTGGCTGAAACTCAACATTTTTTCTAGTTCAAAAGATAAAAATCCAAAATGGGCACAAATACCCTATTATGGAATTATTGAATATATTTGGGAGATTAATTACACTAAATTCAAAATTACAATATTCAAATATAAGTGGGCTCATAGGAGTAGCATCCAAATAGACAAGATTGATGGGTTTACTTTAGTGGTTCTCAATAAGTTGGGTCACGTTGATGAGCCCTTCATTTTAGCAAATTAAGTAAAGTAGGTGTTTTATGTGACCAATCTAGCAAATAAGTGATTGTCTACTATTATTCAAGGTAAAAAGATAGACTATTGAAGTAGATGGTGATAATGACTTTAGTTTTGATGTTGATGAGACTCCACCTTTCACAATAAATCTACTTCAATTAAGTGGAGTGGATGAGACAGACAATGAATATGCTTTTAAAGATGATCATTGCAAAGGAATTTGGGAGAATGAATAAAGTAATAGTTTTTTTATTATTTTAATTCATTTTCTTTTTATATACTTGATCTTGATTTTTTTTACTTATATTTTTATATTTATGATTTATCTATCTTATCTTCTTTGCAATAGGCATATGGAGGGTTCTGGAAGAGATGATAATCCTACTAATTCATGGTAAGAAAAGGGGTAGAGGCCTGACAAAATTGAGAGAGTTAGCCATACGTCATGGGATACAGAGAGGTTACATGTTGGCATTAAGGGAGATCGATTTATTAGTTTCATTAGCCTTCAAGCTCGTCATAAAATTAGTATCCTATGCAAGGATTGGAGATAAGTGCCATAAGCTATTAAAGATCAAGTTTAGGAAGAAATTTTAGTTAGTATCACAAACAGTTGTAGTTGTTATTTTTGTAGTATTTTTTTTAAAACTTTTAACTTATTTAATGCTTAATTACTATGCAGCTAACTTATGATATTCCAAACATTGGTTAAAGAAACTTGCTGAGCGATGGAAGGATTTTAAGTCAACACTAACTAGAGAGTACATCCGTGTAAATAGGAAGAAGGCAGGTTGGGATCCATATCAAGAGTACAATTTTCTTGATCAAGACACTTGGAGATAGTTTGTGGAATCTCACAATGACCCTAAATTCCAAGTGATAAGCTATCACTTAATTTCTATCTAATGTTATTTTATATCATTCACTGATTTAATTTGTTTTCATTTACATAGAAAATAAGTGCAGTAAATAAAGCAATACAATCACAAAATCTATATCCTCATTACATGTCTCCTAGGGGATATAGAAAAGTTGATTGAGGAAGATCAGAAAAAAAAATGGAGGAAGCAGTAAAATCAAACCCCACTATTGTTGTTTAAACCCCACCACAGCCAACTCGTCAAAGAAAATGGAAGTTTGGGAGGATCAAGAAAGATGAGTATATCACTCCAAAGGCTACAGTAGTTGTTGAAAAGATTGTAAGTAGTTAAATAAATTTAAATTTATGACTAATTGTTTTTAGTATTAAATAATAATTTAGCTCAAATATTGTAAGATTTACTCAAGGAGCAAGTTTCTCAAGGTTCCTTCACTCCAAGTAGAAAGATGGATATTCTGTCAACTATAATTGGAAAGCCAAAACATCCCGATTGAGTTAGAGGCGTCGGTAAAAGAGTTGGTTTCAAGCAGTACTTTGGACCAACTCTATGAAGCTCTCATAGAGGTTTGTCTAGAGATGAGATCTATCAGTTGGTGGCCAAGGTTAGGGATGATACTTGAGCTGAGGTTCGAGAAGAGGTTAGTTAAGAGATTTGAGCTGAGGTTTGATAAGAGGTCGAGCAGGGGTTTTTTGAATCATTTCGGGAAGACATGATGCCCAACTTCATGAAGAGATAAAATCTGTGGTTATTGGCATGATAGTTCTAGGAGTTGATCATACACCTTAGGTTCGTATTTAATTTAATTTAATATAGATTTATGTTTAATTTAATTTAACATAGATTTGCATTTCATCTAGATGTCCCTTGTTATACCAAGCACGAAAGGTAGTAATAATCCACCAAGGACAATGGCACCCGCACTAGTTAATCCTGATCCTCCTGTACCAAATGACAATGAAGGAACTTCTTGGTATCTTCATTTGGAGATTCTAAAAAATTGTGTTGTTGCTAAAGGTCAAGTAGACAATTTTGGGTCCACAATTCATCATTAGAAGATCAAAGGAGCTGAACATATCATAGGCTAAATTGGGAATTGTGTAACTTTTCTATATACTTTCTTCATTTTTTCCATTTTATTTTCGTATTACTAACATTTTCGTATCATTTCAATGATAGGCACCTCTACAATATTTATTGTGCAATGGGAAAATAAAACACATTTAGATTTTTGTGCCTGGAAGCTATGCAGAAAGCTCACAATGTAGTGCATAGAAGGATGACATAAATGATGAATCATATGTCAGATATGAAATTGCCATGTTATCTAGCGCCAATTATTGATGGGCAAGTATTTGTTATTTATGCATGTGTATGTGTGTATATCTATTCGTGTTATTTAATACCTATTTAAATTTTTATATGATGCAGTTATCATTGGTCACTTTGTGTTCTTTGCCTAAATCAAAATGAAGTATACTAGTTTTGTTCTTTGGAGAAAAAACTAAGTGAAGAGCTCATACGGATTTTCATCAAGTAAGTTTTAGTTTATATAAAACTTTACTTCATGAGATATTTATACTTGTGTAATGCGTTTTCATTTACAAATGATAATAGACCACTTGAGACATATTATATGCTTACTTTTAGGGAACACAAGCAAAAATCATCGGTGGAATGGATTTACCTAAATGTAAGTATATATGAACCCTTAAATTTCATATTTAATTATCCCTCATATTTAATTTTTAAATCTTCATTTATTTCATTGCCATAGATAGCCAAGAAGCATAGAATGTAGATATTATGTTATCTGTTACATGTATGAGATAGTTCAAGTTGGGACTACAAAAGATTACAAGAGGTATTTTATTTTTTTATTTTAGTTTAAATTCTTGTATTTAATTCCATAAAGTATTATTCTGATAAATTTATTCTTTAGATTTTTGAAAATATGGAGCCTTATAATGGAGAAGAGGTTGACGGTATTTCAGATGTAGTGACTCAACAACTTCTCCAAGAGTACTTTTCAAAGTGAAGAAAGGTTGAACAAAATTTTATAGTATTTTAGTAGTTGAACAATTATATATATATATATATAGATTAACATGTTAGTTTTATGGAGAACATATTATTTTAATTCATTTTATAAATATATAGTATAGTTGAATATTCATTGTGAATCTGCTGGTTGGCTATCTGTATTATTGTATAAACTATAAAATTTGTAGGTTTAAAATTATGGATGTCAAGAAAAAAAATTAAAAAAAAACTTTTAACAACAATTATATAGAAAATCAATGTTAAAAAACTTTTAACATCAGTTTTCAATAATTAACTGACATGGAAAGTCCACCTTTCACATCGGTTGAGAGTAATAACTGATGTGGAAAGTGGACTTCCATTTCCCTCTTTTTAACTACCCCTTCATAACCGACATAGAAAATCCAAAATAAACGTTGTAAAAAGTCCATCCTATAGCAGTGATATTTATCCATTAGAACTAGGGTTTATTATTTTATTTTATTGTTATCTTCAATTTATTTATACTTAATAAGATAGGATATTATCACTCTATTAGTATCTTTTAAAATTAGTTTCAGGATTTAGATTTAGATTTATTATTCAATTATTATTTTATTATTTTAGAACTCTATAAATAGAGTTAGGATTTTCAATTATAATTAGCTTTTGAATGTTGTTGAATAAGAGTTTCAGCATTCCCTCTCTCTATTTACTCTCTTTCCTCCCCCTTTCTCTTATCTCTCTTCCCCATCTTCCCTTCTTTGTCATTCATAAAAAAAAAATCCGAACACCATTTATCATCACTCAGGGTCACATGATGATTAACCTTAATGCCTATAGAGACTCAAAGTTGCACACGGTATGGTCCTTTAATCTGTGAATATTTATTTTATGTCTAATAAACACTTGATTTCTTAAGTTGATTTTCTTAAATTAAGCATATGGTCAGATTGATATGCTTAAAAAGCCTTATGGCTTATTTTCTCTCATGACAATGCCATTAGCGATTAGTCAAAATGCTTGAGATTAAAAACCTCACGCATCATTGGTCATCTAAAAGTATGTTTATTGACCAATTTATCAAATTTGTATTAATTTTTTATGTATGTATTTTCAGACATGTGGCAATAAAATCATGAGTCAATGGAACTCAAATTTGATTTAAAAAACAAATTGATCACTGTCCCTCCACATCTTATTAACAGTTGGAGCCTTATTATTGACCCTCGTAGCTAAAACGGTCAATAAGAATCGAACCTGACAGACCACTCTTTTAAGCCTTCTATTTTTTGAGAGTTGAACTTAAAAATTTTTGATATAAAAGGGATTTTAGGTCCTGCCCTTACAAGCCTTGTACAAACAAATTCAAGCTCGTGCTAGCCCTTAAGTTTTTATATTTTTTTTATGACTTTATTTGTATAATTTACTCAAAGTTTTGAATTAATATTTGAGAATAGAATAATTTGTAATATATTTATTCTAGATGATGATGAAGAAGTCACTGAGATTGTTGAAATAGCATCACTTCCTCCAAGTAGACCACCTACTAAAGGGTCTAATATTTTATTTTTTTAAATAAAAATTGTTGATAATAAGGATTAAAAATATTTACATATTAGATAATCAACAATTTGGACTTGTATAGTTTATATTATATTCTAATTGACGTCCTGATAGCTCAGTTCTAATTGACAGCTCTAGCTATTGCTAGTAATAATAAGTTATTGCTAGAATAAAATGTGAGATATATCACAAAAAAAATTAAGTGAGATAATAAATAAAGAATATTTATCAATCATTACTCATTTACTTGTACCTCGAGTATAAAATATTCATGATGGTTTTTGGGAATGAAAAAATATTTATAATAAGTTAAAAGGTAATTTTATTTTTAAATTATATTAACATAGAGAACCTGAAGTTTTTTTTTTTTTACAATGTTTTCCTAAACATTTAAAAAATAGTACGTAAAATTACAAACAAATTACTTTATAAAAAATTAATTAAAGGTTAAAATTTAATTATAAAAATGTTTTCATTTATTTTTCTCTGCTTGTCTGTTCAATAATTATGTGTAAAATAACATTGAATGTTTCATTTACATTAAAATGAGGAATAAGTTTGATCAACGGTAGAGATTATCTCTCCCGAGATATTAAGGTTATAGAATAGGGGTGTGATAACATTTTATTCTAAATGCATCAACATTTTATAAATGTATTATTAAGAGGTTAAAACAATACACATGTGCATGCTTCTTCTATATGCTCTTTCTTTTTCACAACCATATCATAGTCTCCATGTCCACTACACTCAGCAAAAAGGCGACATTCTTCTTTCTCTCTCCTTTTTAATCAAACAGCCACAGCCTATAATATTATAACCGTACAAAATATTTTTTTTCCTTGTCACCACAGACATTTGCTTCTTCATTTCCAAAGAAGAAGGAAGGGACTCTGTGACATAACCTAGAAAAAGAAACCAGAAACAGGTGATAGTGAAAGTAGTTTCTAATGGATAGAAAATGAAGAAAGAAGCCCTATTTATTTGAACGTTTATATATCGAAAGAGAAAAATAGAGATCGGAGGAGCAAGCGTGTGTGTATAAGAGACAGATGAGAATAGAACATCTCTGACCTGCTGCTCCATTTATTTTTAAAAGATATGTTAAATAAAAAAGCTGACAGAGAAAAACTTTCTGACATGTTCTAAAACCCACCGTATTTGACCATGCAAGGGGTCCTAAAAATTGTGAGAATTTAATTTATTATTATTTTTTAACATAAAATGGGCCACACAAAGGGAAACAAGAACATGAATAAGCAGCGAGTTATGTATAACATGATAACACGGTTATTCGATGCATTAGCCCGAGTTATACCACCAAACAAAGGAATGTCAACACCAAATAACCTAGAAACAAGTCATCAGATTCATAGTCTCCATCACAGGTAACCCCATCTCTTGAAGGAGTATACAGCATCCAAAGCTTGAACCTGCTGGGGCTATAGCACCAAAGGCAAAAAGGACATGAAAAGGGGTTGAAGAGCAGGATGAAGTGACGGCCAATCTCGGGAATCATGAAAATGGTACTATCAGAATGAGAGAGGAATAGAGAAAGAGAGGAAGTGAGATGCCTGGGAGCAGAAAACGGAAACATAAAAAGAGTGATGAGACAAAGAGAGTTGTACCTACAACAGACAAATCAAGCGACGCCTTTACCTTTGCAATTGGCCACAACATTTTGTCCTGTATATGCTCTGGACACTAACCCCGTCGTATTTGCATCTCTCTGTCTCTAATAACCTATGGCTATCTAATGTTAGCAATGTGCATGATCTAGTCACAATTAATTTGCTTCAAGAAATCGCCAGCTACCTAGTAGTAATAATTTCTTGCTCCGGTCCTTTTCATAAGTGGTTCTTATCATGAAGCTCTTACATATTTCGCCATTGATTTTGTTCCGTTCCAGCCAGGTGAATCATGATTTTCCCACCACTAATTTTATTTTTTATCAAAATATCTTCAATTTAATTTTTTAGGTTAAAATGTGTTTTTAAACTTGTAGAGATAGGAATAGATGTGATAATTGGCATGGATTGGCTAGTAGTGAATAATGCTACGCTTGATTGTGCTAGAAAGGTGGTTTCACTACCAGCGTTGTGTGTAATAGTGAATTTTTCAAAGCAGCTTAAGTTCCTATCGATAGTAAGTGCTTAGAAGTTGATCTAGAAAAGTTGTGATGCCTATATGGTATTCTTTGTGGCTAGTATTATGTATGATGGTGGAATCGAGAAGATTGAGGTAGTAATTGAATTCCCTAAGGTGTTTTCAGATGAAATGACTAGATTACCTCCTGAAATGGAAGTTGAATTCTTAATTGTTTGGTTATATCAAAAGCCCCTTTTAGAATGTTGCCATCGAAATTGGCTGAGTTAAAGAAATAGATTGAAGACTTGCTAGAGAAAGGATTCATCAGACTGAGTGTATCACCCTGGGGATCACCAGTATTGTTCATAAGGAAGAAAGACGGTAGTCTACGTCTTTATATAGACTATCGGTAGTTAAATAAAGTAACTGTGAAGAACAAGTATCCTTTACCAAGGATAGATGATCTTTTAGATTAATTGGCTGGTGCCTTGGTCTTTTCTAAGATTGACTTGAGGTTAGGGTATCATCAGTTGAGAGTCAGTGTGTAATACCCCCTTATTGTCATTATCATACGCTCTACTATAAAATTTCTAATCATTTCAAAAACATTTGAGTTGAAAATATTGAAAACATTGGGATCCCAATAAAATATTTTCAAAAATATCATTTCATAACTCACTCAAGTTATAAAACCCTACCATACTAATACATACATAGTAGAAGCAATAAGTATTCGAGTACTGAATACCAAAAGAAATATGTGCATACAAGAAAACAAAGTGCAATTTTGCATCGTATGCCACGGCTCATGCCACATGCACCATGGCATGTGGCACAAAGGCCATAGCTTCTCGCTTTATGCCATGCACCGTGGCATGCGAGCACATAGACCGTGGCATACACACCTAAATTTACTGTCAAATAGTAGTTTCTAATACAAAATTTAGATGCTCGTCATTTCCATAAATGATGTTCGATTGGGATGGTTCACGCGCCCACATGAAGTTTATTTTGAAATCTAACTAATGACAGGGTAACCTTTCTAGTGATAGAAGGGTTGAAGTAATCGAATAACTTTTTTTATTTGATTATTTATTATAACTGTGTATGAGTTTGTTATGTAACGCATGAAAGTGTTTTGAATAAAGTATGTTTTATAGCATTGTATGTTACATGAAATAGCTATTAATTGAATAAAGGCATTGAAATGGGTGTTTTCAAATGGTATGTTATAAATATGTTATGTATGAGAAAATATGTAAAGTGGTAATGAGGAACCTTAAATGGTTCGAAAAGCATGATTATAAGGGTGGGAGTTCACCCAAGTGGAGAGGTGGTGATAACACCATATGGCATATTCTCCTTAGTTCCTGATGGTATGCGGTGTTAGAGAATTACCTCCTTAATGCCTTAGAAGGTGCAGTGTTGGAGATTTGAGGCTCCTTAGTATTTATGTGTACGGTGTTAAAGTCAACGACACCCTATTGTATGTATTAGGGGAAACCATAGTCCTAGTTCGACTCTTATCGCTTGAGTCTACATCCAGTCCCCAAGAACCTGCTGAAATTTCCCAAGATTAATCCGAGCTCTTGGTTGCCTTAGTACATAAACAGACTTCTTAGTAAGTCTGAAACTCTCCGCTTTACAAAGATAATGATAAATTTCCTTAGGCTCTCGGAGCTTAAGTTCCTCTATTTTGAAGATGTAAAATAGGGATAAACAGTATAAGTTCAAGAATGAACTACTACCGTTTTTAAACTCTCTTTTAGAGTATATGTATAATCAATGAAGCTCTCTAATAATAAATGGTATGCAGAAGGTAGGTAAGCTTTAATGCTTAAATAAATGTAGAATGTTCTTGTTGTTCTCGTTGTTCCTCTCCTTCTTCAGGTTTCATAAATAAGTCTATCTATAGTTGAGGATTCTACATGATCCATTAGACTCATACATTTTTTTGTTGGACATTGCTTCTAATCTGTTTCATTTTCTAGCTTTGAGTTTCCTCAGATATCTGAGCTTTTTTAGGTTCTCTAGTGGATTAGCTAATGGAACAGTGCTTTACGACAGAGACTTCCCCTTTTGTATAGTAATGACTAAAAATATTAAATGCTTCTGATAAAAGTGGTTGAAGTTTATACGTTTTGATACAACATAAAGCAAGCTCAATGACCAAATCAAACATGAGAAACTAGAATAACTTCAAGGAAATAATTGTGTTTAAATATCATTTAGTAAAGATATAGAATGAACACAATTGATTTTAGATGAAAAGAACGATTAAAAGATGAGTTCGGATGACTTTCAAAAGAGATACAAAAAATAGAGCACAAATATTCAAAGTAGTACCGGTGTTACTATGTTCTAGCACCGGTGTTACAATGATGATCAAACACAGAAAGAAGGTTATAGCACAAGTGTTGTCCTCGTAGTAATGGTGCAATCCAATACATATAAGATAAAGATTTTTTTATATTTTAGAAGAATTAAAATATTTCTAAAAAGATTATTTAGCACTAGTGTTAAAAGGAAATAACACCAAAGTAACATATCAATTAAATCTCTTTGTAAGATAGAAGAAAGGATAGTACCGGTGTGAGGTGTTAGCACAGGTATTGCACAAACTTAAAAACTTAGTATAGGTGCTAGCCAAGTAAACAGGTGTTGACATAGTTC
The DNA here is from genome assembly GCF_029017545.1 of Prosopis cineraria. Taxonomy (NCBI): domain Eukaryota; kingdom Viridiplantae; phylum Streptophyta; class Magnoliopsida; order Fabales; family Fabaceae; genus Prosopis; species Prosopis cineraria. Next base: position 34,311,937 of record NW_026555342.1, read on the forward strand.
AACCAAAGATAAATGAAGAATAAGATCGATGTTGAAAAGATAGTACTAGTGCAAGGAAAAAGGTTTGAATAAGAGAGACTCAATTGCACAGGTTTAAAAGGGTAATATGTAACCTCCTCTCATATATCCACACCATATAAGAGAAGACTACAGTGTTACCATTAACTCACATCATTCACAATAATCAAATTCCATTTTCAAAAACTTCGACCGAAGACTTACTTTATAAAATCAATTAAATATCAATTCAATCAGAGAAAACACAGCGGAAATAAATCATACACTTTCCAAATACATAGTAGACTTAACCCACAAAGATTCCTAACTCAAATGCATGTATTTTAGCACACAAAATAAAATTGAATTTTAGTACATACGCTGCGGCAGGCGGTCAGTGCGCCGTGGCATGTGACACAGAGCCACATGCTCATCCTGTCTGTGTCGTGTGCCGTGGCATGTGTGTCCATGCGCCGCGGCGCACCTGTCCATTTTTCTGTTGTCATTTTGACAGCAAAATTACAAACTTTCGACGTGCACCATTTTCGCATACGACATCTAATTGGAGTGATTCAAGTGCCCACACGAAGCTTAGCTCGTATACTAACTAATGAGATAGTTTGGACATGATCTAATGGTCCGATCAAAATTTGGACACCCGGGTGCAAAAAGTCACTTTTTTTGAAAATTTTGCGCACCCAAGCTCTCAATTCAATCCCTTTCTCTCATTAAATCACACTAGGCCTTGAACTATGTCCAAAAGGGTCTAAACACTTGATTGACCATGATTAATCACAATGATAAACATATATTAAAATTTAACCCCTCTATGGCCAATTTTCACAATTTACTAATTTCACAAACTATGCCATTTCTTGGCATAACATAGCCTACTTGACTATTTCTCTACTCAATCATATACAAACATATGCAATCATATTTATAATATAATCTTAGCCCCAAATTACTCATTTCATCATAATTTTGGCTTTTGGCTTAAGATTCACCAACACATAATCATAATACAATCTTACCCCCTAAATTACTCATTTCCTCATAATTTGTCCTTTGGTTTAAGATTCACCAACACAAACAACCATTTCAACTCAAACTTTTTCCAATCAAAGCCTCTTTTGTATTAAACAACACATATACACATAATTGAGCTTGATTTCACAAAAACTCAATTCAATACATGCATGCAACCTATGGCAACTCATATATACTTATATATACAATATTTCAATTCAGTTCATTACACAACCTCAGAGTACACGGCTTCTCAACTCAAGTCAGTCCAAACTCCCTTCCCTTCGCCTGCTTACTTCCCGGTCCTGTAAACATGTAACCACGGGGGTGAGATAAAAATCTTAGTAACAAAATAACTCACTCCTATTAACTATTACATGTAACAATGTGAAAGTAAACATAGTATACCATTAAAACCTCATAAAATAGTATTTGCATCATATCACATTTCATATTTCACTTTTCATCAATCCCAAAAGATTCCGTGCTATCTCAAGATATTTCATCATATTATAAAATACTAACATGATCTCTACTAACCAAACCTCCAAATCACCCTGACATGAAACCATAGGCTCATCTCAGATCAATGTACACTCTTATTAGTCTTGAGCTCACTTGCAGTGGTAGAATCACCCAACCAAAGATGTTCTAACACACAATATGAACTATGGTTTTCCCCCAATACATACAATGGGGCATCGTTGACTCCTACCCATATCACAAAGATATTAAGGAATCTCTCATCTCTAATATAGTACCTTAATAGACACTCAGGAGATCTTCTCTAACATAGCACCTTTCAAGGCACTAAGGAGAATTGTTTCCAATACCACACCCTAACAGGGTACTAAGGAACCTTGCCATATGGTCTTTATCATCCCTTATACTCAGGTGAACTCCCACCACTCAGATCATGCTTTCTCGAACCATTTAAGGTTCCCTTTTCACAATTTACTGTTTCTTATACATAACATATATATATATATATGCATTACATAGCATACTAACATACAGTTACAATAAACAGTCAAACAAAGAAAGTTATTCGATTACCTCAACCCTTCTATCAAAAGAAAGGTTACCCATGGATTTTATCATCATACAAGCTTATCTCAAGCCTCCTTTCTCTACTCACACGTCCAATATGCCAATCTGAACACATTTGGCACATTTTAGTCATTTGGCCCATTTTGACCAAAAACTCATTTTTACTAGTTTGGGCTATATTCATCCATAAACTCTTTTCCATTTATCCATTTTAAGTCCATAACTACCTAATTACTACTTTACATCACTTCAACCAGTCTTATTTCACTCAAATCAGATTTTGCCCTAACTTTCTCTCTCTAAAGGCTAAAATTGAGCCTTCGAGTTTAAAGCTCCACCGTTCAGCTCTAAACCAGTCACAAAGCTCTAATTTAACTTTCAAGAACCTTTTTATTACTATTGGGCAAGAATCAAACCCCTCAAATTCCACCAATTCAATTTCCCTATAACACATTTTCAGGGAAATTTATGTATAATGGAAGGTAAGAGTTATACTTAGCTTATATGACAAGTTACCGATCCAAATCACCTTCCACTGCTCTAAAATGACTTAACCTATCTTCTTAACCCTTCTCCTTTATCTGTTTCATGTGTTCCTCAATTTCTCTCCTCTAAAATTTTCTAAAATTTATGACTTATGAAGTGAATTTCTAGTAGCGCATGTAGCACAAGCCACGACGCATGGACAGTAAGACTTCTTCTCACCACACGCACTTGCTTCAACCTGAAATGCACTCCTATCACCCATATCTGTTCATACAACACAAAAAATACCAATTAGTCCTCTGAATCTCTAATCCCACTTTAATTTCTACTTCACCCTTGATTAACCTCTAAACTTAGGATTAAGAAATTAAGGATGTTAGAGTTCTCCCCTCCTTTTAAGAATTTTTCCCTCAAAATTCATAAAAGACATAAATATATACTTATGGAAACAGGTAAGGGGTATTACTGCTTCATTTTATCCTCTGTCTCCCAGGTAGTATCACCAGGAGCCATGCCTCACTAGAAAACTTTAACTAACCATAATTGTTTCTCTTTCACATCTATGACTCGCTCTAGCTCAACCTTATAGGTTAAATTCTCCTGGAGTTCAATCTCCTTCGGTTCTATCATGTGTGTGTTAGAAATTATGCCCTAGGGCCAATCATTATACTATACATATTGTTATTCAATGAATTTCTCTTTTGTTATCATAACAATTGCATGTTCAATATGATAACTTTATCCCTGGACAAACTATAGTGATTGTTCTAAATGTCCCTGGTCGGTTATCTTTTAGGGATCATAGATGAAATAAGACTGCTATGACTTTGATTAATTATAGAGCTATAAATTAAAGTCACCCATGTATTCACCATTGTGATACACTTGGCGAGATGCAACATCATTATACAAGCAAGTTATCACAACTATGAATTCACACACATATATACACATTCATACACATATACATCCTAGCTGGAAACTAAAATTCCTCAAAATACAAATATACATTCATTACATATAAAGGTAGTTATACCACTACCAAATGAAGCTATTATTTCCTTATTTCATTTTCCATCCTTCTTATACTTTCTTCACTTATATACAAAGGTAACGAAGTGAGATAGATGTCTTAATAACTTGAATAAACCCCAATTATTGATTAGTATGCAAATACAAGAGATAAAGTAGCATTAATTTCAATAAAAAGAAACACAATAGATACACACAAAATGACATGCTCATTCATCCACTATGCTTATGCACTCTCGGTACCCACTAGAGAAGCAAGCTCAATGCTTGGACTAGGACGTTTATCCTTACATGAAATAGGGCCCACCAAACCACTATCTCAAACTAAGTATCACAAATATGGGTAGTCTCTTGAGTCCCTAATAGTTAAGTGTAACGTCCTAAATTTCTTAATTCCGTTATCAGTTATCAATCAAGGGTAAAGTGGTAATTAGTATAGGATTAGAGATTTAGATGATTAATTAATGATTTGATTCATTAAGATGTTGTATGAATAGGTACGAGTGGAAGGATTGTGTTTTGGGTCGAAGTAAGTGCGCTAGTGAGAATTTTTCTCATTATGCCACGCTGTGACTTGTGTTACATACGCCGCAGCACATGGACCAGAAAGTGACTTCTTAAGTCATGAAATTTTATAAATTTTAGAAGGGAGAAATTGAAAACACATGAGAGGGAGGAGAGAAGAAGGGCTAATGTGTTAAAGCAAGCCATTTTAGGTCATTGGAAGGTTCTTTTGATCGATAACTTAAGGGGTAAGCTACATATAACTTTCACCTTCCATTCTACCTAAATTTTTCTAAATATGAGTTATAGAGAAATTGAATCGGTGAAATTTTAAGGGTTTGATTCTTGCCCAATAGTAATAAAAAGGTTCTTGAATCGGTAACTGAATAACTTCCTTTGTTTGACTATTTTGATGTAACTGTGTGTGAGTTTGCTATGTCATACATGAAATGGTTTTTCAACTAAGCATGATTGATGACATCTTGTGAATGTTGCATGAAATAAATTTTGGCTAAATAAAAGCATTGAAATATGTAATTTCAAATGGTATGTAATATCTATATATGTTATTTATGATAAAGTATATAAAGTGGTGATTAACCTATGTGGTTTAGAAAGCATGATCATAAGAGTAAGAGTTCACCCGAATGGAGTGGTGGTGATAAGACCATATGACATATTCTCCTTAATTCCCAACATGGTACAGTATTGGAGAATTATACCTCCTTAGTACCTTTTAAGGTGTGGTGTTTAGAGAATATCTCCTTAGTGCCTATTAAAGTGCAGTGTTAGAGATATGGGATTCCCTAGTGTCTGTGTGATATGGTGTTAGAGTCAACAATACCTTATTGTGTGTATTAAGAAAAACCGTGGTTTGGAAGTGAGATAGAATACCTTTAGCTAGGTGATTCTACCACTAAAGGTGAGGTCAAAGACAATGAGTATGTACATTGGTCTAAGGTAAGCCTATAGTTTCGTGTCAAACTGATTTGGTGGTTCAGTCAATAGTGATCATGTTATGTCATGCTATATGTTTCTATATGTTATGAAAGTGGAGAAAAGTGGTGAAACAAGTGTAAAAGTGAGGAAATGTTTGATATGAGTGATATTTGAAATGCAATATGTAATATGTTTTATCAATAGGTATATTATGCTTCACTTTCATATAGTTGCATGTGATAATCAATAGAAGTAAGTTATTTTATTACTGAAATTTTTATCTCACTCCTATGATTACATTTGTTACGCAACAATCAGGGTAAAGGAAAAGAGTTTAAATTGGTATAGTGGTGCTTAGGTCATATGAAAACTCTAAGTTTGTGTAATAAACTGATTTAGTATGCAAGGATGCATGCATGTTTTAAGTAGTGATTTTGTGAAATCCTAGACCAATTGTGTACATATATGGTGAAATGAATTAGGGGCTAAGATTTATGTGAGTTTGTATGGAAAATGTTGTAAATGTTAGTGAATCTTAAGCCCATGTGTGAAATTATGATGAAATAAGTAATTTGGGGTTAAGATTGAGTAGTAAATATGATATGTGTAGATATGTGATAAGAAAAAGGCTAAGTAGGTCATGTTGTGCTAAGTGATGGCAAATTGTGAAAAGTTGAAATGTTACCTCCTCTTATATTCACTCAATATAAAGAAGATTACAGTGTTACCACTACCTCACATCAATTGCAATAAACAAATTACATTTTAAAAGCTTTGGCCGAAGACTTATTTTGTAAAATCAATCAATTCACAAAACAATCAAAGAAAAACACAGTGGAAGTAAATCATACACTCCTCAAATACATAGTGGACATAACCCACAAACATTTCTATCCCAAGTGCATGAATTTCAACACAAAACATAAACTAAAATTTAGGTCATGCGCCACAGAATGTGTCACCATGCGCCACAACGTGCCATTTCAAATTTCTACTGTCATTTTGACAGCAAAAATGATAAACTTTCAGCGTGCGCTGTTTTCACATATGACATTCAATTAGAGTGATTCAAGTGGCCATACAAAGCTTAGCTTGTATACTAACTAATGAGATAGGTTTGGACACAATCTAATGGTCTAATCAAAATTTAGACACCTGGGTGCAAAAAGTCACTTTTTTTGAAAATTTTACGCACCCAAGCGCTCAAATCTATCCCTTTCTCTCATTATACCACACTAGGCCTTAAATCAAGTCCAAAAGGATCTAATACACTTGTGTGACTACCAATAATCACAATCATACTCATATATCAAAATTTGACCCTTCTACAAGTAATTCCCATAATTCCCTAACTTTACATACTTTGCCATTTCTTGGCATAACTTAGCCTACTTGGCTATTTCTCAACTCATACATATATAGTCGTATTCACAATACAATCTTAACTCCTAAATTACTCATTTTATCGTAATTTGTCCCTTGGCTTAAGATTCACCAACTATATCAACACAAACATACTCAAATCAAAGCCCTTTGTCTTAAACAATAGATATACACATAATCAGGCTTGATTTTACATAATCTCAATTCAATACATACATGCAACCTTATGTCAACTCATATACACTTATATATAAAATATTTTAGTTTAGTTTATTACACAAACTTAGAGTGCACAGCTTCACAACTCAAGCCGGTCTAGACTCTCTTCCCTTGCCCTAGTCACATCCCGGTCCTGTAAATATGTAACTACTAAGGTGAGATAAAAATCTCAGTAATAGAATAACTCACTCCTATTGACTATCACATGCAACAATATGAAAGTAAAAATAGTATATCATCAAAACCTCATAAAATAGCATTTATATCACATATCTCATTTCCTTTTTCAACTTTTCCTCAATCACAAAGAATTCCATGTTATCTAAACATATTTCATTATATCACATAGCATGTTAGCATGATCTCTACCAACCGAACCTCCAAATCACACTGACACAAAACCATAGACTTACTTTAGACTAATGTACACTCTCATTAATCTTGAGCTCACTTATAATGGTAGAATCACCTAACCAAAGATGTTCTGACGCACAATATGAACTATGGTTTCCCCTAATACACACAATGGGGCATCGTTGACTCCAACCTATATCACAAAGACGCTAAGGAGTCTCTCATCTCCAACACCATACCTTAATAGGCACTAAGGACATCTTTTCCAACACCACACCTTTCAAGGAACTAAGGAGAATTGTTTCCAACACCGCAACCTAACAGGTACTAAGAAAACCTTACCATATGGTCTTTATTATCTCCTACACTCAGGTGAACTCCCACCCCTATGATCATACTTTTCTAAACCATTTAAGGTTCCATTTTCCATTTCACACTTTCTCACACATAATATCTACAATAATACTTTACATTACAAAACACACATTTCAATGCTTATTTTAACCAAAAGTCCTTTCACACACAGCAGTCACTTAATGCTTTAAAACATGCTTAGTTTAAACTATTTCATGTACTACATAGCATACTAACATACAGTTACAATAACAGTCAAACAAAGGAAGTTATTCAATTACTTCAACCCTTCTGTCCCTAGAAAGGTTACCCGTGAATTTCAACTATCACACAAGCTTATCTCAACTTCCTTTCTCCACTCACGCATCCAATATGCCGATTTGAACACATTTGGCACATTTTAGCTATTTAGTCCATTTTGATCAAAAACTCATTTTTTACTACTTAGGGCTATATTCATCCATAAACTCTTTTCCATTTATCCATTATAAGTCCATGACTATCCAATTACTACTTTACATCACCTCAACCAGTCTTATTTCATTCAAATTAGACTTTTGCCTTAACTTTCTCTCTCTAAAGGCTAAAATTGAGCCTACTAGTTTAAAGCTCTACCATTCAGCTCTAAACTAGTCATAAAGCTCTAATTTAACTTTCGAGAACCTTTTCATTACTATTGGGCAAGAATCAAACCCCTCAAATTCTATCGATTCAATTTTTCTATAACTCATTTTCAGAGAAATTTTTGTAGAACGGAAGGTAAGAGTTATACATAGCTTACCTGGCAAGTTATAGATCTAAATCACCTTCCACCGCTTCAAAATAGCTTGACTTAGCTTCTCAGCCCTTCATCTCTCCTCTCTCATGTATTTCTCAAATCTTTTTTTTACAAAAATCACCTAATTTCATGACTTAAGAAGTGATTTTCTAGTCCATGTGTCGGGACGCATGGCACAGTGAGATTTATTCTCACCATGCACCCTTGCTTAAACCCAAAACAAACTCCTATCACCCATATCTATTCATACAACACGCAAACAAGTCAAAACACCAATTAATCATCTGAATCTCTAATCCCACACTAACTTCTACTTTACCCTCGATTAACTTCTAAACTTATAATTAAGAAATTCAAGATGTTACAGTTCTCCCCTCTTTTTAAGAATTTTGCCCTCAAAATTCATAGAAGATATAAATATTTACCTAAGGAAATAGGCAAGGATACTGTTGCCTCATTCTACCCTCTGTCTCCCAAGTAGCATCACCAGGAGCCATGCCTTGCTAGAAAACTTTAACTAATCATATAGTCATGTCCCTCAATTGCTTCTCTTTCACATCTATGATTAACTCTGGCTCAACCTTATAGGTTAAATTCTCCTAGAGTTCAATCTCCTCCAGTTCTATCACATGTGAAGGATCAATTAGATATTTCTTAAGCTATGACATGTAAAACAACTCATGCATACTTGATAACTGTGGTGGCAAAGCAATCCTGTAGGCTACTGATCCAATTCTCTCCAGAATCTTGAAAGGACCAATGAATCTAAGAGTCAATTTCTTAGCTCTTATCAACCTCTCAATTCCCATCACTAGTGTTACCCTTATGATGGACCCCATGGCATGAAGAATATGGCGTTAATGAAATGAAGCTTGAGGAAGGTAATCATGAGCATAGTGGTATGAAAGGAGCCCAAGGCAAGGAGTAAGGAGCCCAATACTTCTAATCTAATGTGCCTAAAGACCCTTTACAACATATTAGAGGTTCAATGACAAGGCTCAAACTAAAGCCATGAAGCAAGCCTTGTTTTGTCTTGTGCAAGAATTCCAAGAGCTTGGAGACTATTGGGGCACTCCCCTCAAGCCCAAAGGAGAGCATCTATACGTGTATAATATGCTTAAGATCTAAATCCATGAAGAGTCAAGCCCAAGAGATATAAACCTTAGCCCAATGCAAGGAAGACTATAAGTTGAGCCTCTTGTAAGCAAGGAGGCATGAAACCCTAGTGAAGAAGTCAAGGGTAACATGATTTTAAATCCTTTATGATCCCTTGATTGTCTCCTAAATTATTTCCTATTTTAATGTTCCTTTGATTTGACTCCCTTTCTTAAGGAGCAAGATTAGTCTTAGTTTTCTATTTTGAGTTTAGTCAAAGATTAGGATTAATTATATTATTAATTTTTAAGTTTTGTAATCCTATAATTTTAGGATCACATCCCCTAAATTATGTGGCTAAATATTTTCTCATTATTTTATACTATTTCTCTTTTTAGTATTAGAAAATTAGGGTTTTAATTTTAGGAAATAGTCTTCTCTATGAGCCTATATAAATTAGGTATGCTCCCTCTCGTAAATAGAAGAGAAGTTCAAAGAAATTATTCATTTTAGAGTTTATAACTCTTGTACGCCTTCATGCTTTGTGGTGGCATCCCGTGTGAGAAACAGACGTGATCAAGAGCGTGATCAACTCTTGTGGTGTCTTTGAAGGTTGAGGTTTCTAGAGCCAAGTGCTCTAAAGGATCTTATCCTTGATCATTATCCCATTATTTATTTCCTTTCTTTCTTTATTTTTGTCATAAATTTTGCCTTTCTTTTTAGTCTTGTGTTTTTGTTGTATTTCAGGGTTTTGTCCTTAAAGTAGCATGATTTTGCTTCCGCATCCCCTATCAGATTGGTATCAGAGCTTTGGTTGCTAGTTTGCTAGTTCTGGTTCAAATTCTCATCCTTTCTTCTTCTTTTTCCTCTTGACTTATTTCTTTTTATGATCATCTCTTATCTACCCCATTTACTTCTATCTTTTGATTTTTCTCTTCTTCATCTTTGTGACCTTTTCATCTTATGTGATTTTTCATTTTATTAGTGTTCTTAAAAAAGAAAAAAATACCTAGAAATTCGTGCAAAAAAGGAAAAAAAGTGTTAGTGTATTGAAAAAAATCCAAAAATTCAAAAAAAATAGAAAAATATATATATTACTGTGAGTTATGATTGTAGAAAAAGGCTATTCTAAGTCACTAAGAGGTTGCCTAAAGAGAAAAGTCAACTTGGGTGGTAAGAAAGTCTTCTACTTTGGTCACTTTCTTATTTTTAATTTTTTGGCAGCACTTTTCAAATTCTCTACTCCCTATTTTTGTCTTTGAGTTTTTAACTCTTTGAATTTTATTTCTTTCTTTCTTATTTTTGTTTGTCATGTGTGGTTTTTCCTTTTGAAAGCTTAATTTTATTTAAAAATTTTGCTTTCCTATTTGTTTCAAAAATTTCAAAAAAAATTGCAAAAATATCCTCTTTTCATCTTGTGCTTGTTTTCTAGTTTCCTTAATTTAGAAGATATTCATTTATTGTTTGTTAGTTTCTTGATTTATATTTAGTTTCACCATTGGATTCTATCCACAAGCTTAGTAAGTGGTAAAAGGCAATTGTGTTTCTCATCATTAAAAAAAAGCCATTATTTATTTTTTGTGAAACATGAGTGACTTTATTTCTCTTGAGAGTAAACACGTGAGTTTGTGTATGTGAGGATCAATTTTTATCTTATATGGTTTCTAGTGCTTCTGTGAAGATGAGGAACAAGGATGAATACCTTAGTATTGATATGAACTCTGTTTTAGAACTTATTAAATATAGTTGTAGCAGTTTTGTTTGGAACTTGATTACAGGTTCCATAAGGAGGATAAAAATGAGACAGAGACTTCCTCTTCTAAAGGAAAGAAGCATAAGACCCCCAGCGATGATGAGGAGTATGAAGAGCCTCCTTCTCCTAAGGAAAAGAAATCCTCAAAGCGTGATGTTGACTTACTAAACTAAAAGTAAAGTATCCTTTATTTAAGGGTAGCAACAATCCATAAAAATACTTTGATTAGAAAATGAAGATGGACCAAATCTTCATGACTCTTGATTTGTCTGAGTTAAGAAGGTAAAATTGCTTCTTTGAATTTCACTGACTATGCTATTTATTAGTGGCAAGATTTAGAGTACAAAAGAAGCCAACTTGGAAAAAAGCCCATTAAAATATGAGAGAAGCTTAAAAGATACTTGAGAAAGGCTAATGTCCCTAACTACTACTACATGAAGCTGAACAAAACAAGGATCTATGACTGTGAAGGAGTATGTTCATGAGTTGAATATCTTGAAGTTTTGTGCAAACATTCAAGAAAATGAACATGAAGCAATGTCAAGAATTATGGATGGCTTGAGGCTAGAGTTGAGAGATAAGCTTGACTTGTACACTTTTGTGGACAAGGAAGAGCTCATACACAAAGCTATAAAGTTAGAGCAGAGAAATAAGAACAAACGTCCCAAGTCCTCTTAGAAAGACTCCAAGGCAATGTAAAAATGGAAGGATTCCAAGGCTAAAGATACATCTAAGGCCAAGGAAGAAATGAAGATCAAGCATGAGGGTAAAACTTCTAACCCTAAACCTTCTTCTTATTCATTTAACAGTTCTCCTATTAAGTGTTTGAAATGCCATGGTCTGGGCCACATGGCGAGAGATTATAGCAATAAAAGAGTTATGATCTTGAGAGATGATGGTGGCTATAATAGTGTGCATGAAAGTGATGCTGATAATGTTGATGATGATTCTACCTCCCATAAATCAAATGATGAGCTTGAATGCAATGGTGTAATTGACTCTATCTTGGTGGTAAGAAGAGCTCTTAATATTTAACCAAAGGAGGATGATGAACATGAGCAACGTGAGCATATTTTTCATACTAAATGCTTCATCAAAGAGAAAGTGTGTAGCATGGTAATTAATGGTAGTAGCTACACTAACGTAGCTAGTACTTTACTTGTAGATAAATGATCTCTACCTTAAGCCCTACAAATTATAATGGTTTAATGATTGTGCTGAAATTAGGGTTTCTAAGAAAGTGTTGATTGCTTTCTTTGTTAGGGTTTATACTTGTAATGTATTATGTGATGTAGCCCCTATGCTTGCTGGATACTTGTTATTAGGTAGGCCTTAACAGTACTAAATCTAGTGGTCTACCAGTAAGAAATCTAGTGGCCTTCTATGCCTATCTGCGTAACTCTTCTACCTATTCTGAGCTGTTAACAGCTTTTGCTTAACTAGCTCAATCTTTTGAGTTGTTTGATCCATAATATCCGGTCTTAACATACTCGTTTCACTAAACTCCATCCAACAAAGAGGCGATCTACATTTTCTCCCATATAATGCCTCATACGATACCATTTGTATACTAGAGTGGTAATTGTTATTATAATTAAACTCAGCCAGAGGGAGATGGCTATCCCAGCTACCTTTCAACTCCAATACACAGGCTCTTAACATATCCTCTAAGGTTTATATAGTCCGTTTTGTCTGCCCATCTATTTGTAGATGATACGCCATACTGAATCTTAACTCAATACCCATGGCATGTTGTAAAGCTCCCTAAAACTTAAAAGTAAATCTTGTATCTCTATCAGAAATTATATTCTTTAGTATACCATGTAACCTTACCACTTCTCGGATATAAATCTTTACCAATTTTTCTAAAGAATCACTAATCTGAATTGCTAAGAAATGAGCTGATTTAGTTAGTCTATTGACTATGATCCAAATGGCATCATGTCTAGATTGAGTTCTTAGTAACCTAGTTATAAAATCTATAGAAATGCTCTCCCATTTCCACTTAGGAATATCTAATGGTTGTAACATTCCTACTAGTCTTTGGTGCTCTATCTTAACCTTTTGATAGGTCAAACACCAAGTTACAAACTCCGTTACAGCTTTATTCATACCAGGCCACCACCAATACCACTTCACATCCTGGTACATCTTTATAGCTCATGGATGGATCGTGTACGTGCTACAGTGAGCCTCATTCAACATAATCTTTTTTAGATCTATATCGTCAGGCACACAGATCCTATCCTGGTAAACCACAAAACCATCATCATTGAATCTATAATCAATAGCTTGATGTACTTCAATCTTTTCTCTTACCCTTAAGAGACTCTCATCTTCTAGTTGTGCCATTCTCAATTCCTTCCAGACATCATTGCTAATGTCAAAGGAATAGACACCAACTAATGCCTTCAATGGCACATCCTGCTATGACTCAACAAACGACTCTATCAATCTGTACTCCTTAATCATAAGACTTGCCACATGCGAAGTCTTTTAGCTCAAAGCATCAGTAACCACATCAGCTTTACTCAGATGGTATTTTAATTCAAAGTTATAATCCTTAAGAAGCTCCATCTACCTTCTATGCCTCATATTCAGTTCCTTTTGATTTACTAGGTATTTCAAACTCTTATAGTCACTAAACCAGTGAACACTGCACTATACAGGTAATGGCGCCAAATCTTTAGAGCAAACACCACTACTGCAAGCTCTAAATCATGCGCAGGATAGTTCTCCTCATGTGATCTTAATTATTATAAAGCATAGGCTATAACTCGACTATCTTGCATTAAGACATAACCAAAACCTTTCAAAGATGCATCTGTGTATACCTCATAAGGTAACCTTAGATTAGGGATAATCAATACTGGTGTCGTGGTTAATTTCTCTTTTAGCTTCTGAAATGCCACTTCACACTAGTCATCCCATATATAAAGTTGATCTTTTTGAGTTAGTTTAGTCAAAGAAGTTATATGGAAAAATCTTTGGATAAATCGTCGATAATACCCAGCTAATCCTATAAAACTACATATCTTTATGACTGAACTAGGACGTTCTCATTTTAACACTACATCAACCTTATGCAGATCCACTGAAATTCCATCTGCGGATACCACATGTCCCAAAAATCTCTCTTCTCTCAACCAAAACTCATACTTACTGAGCTTAGCATACAACTTTCTATCTTTCAAAATTTGTAGTACCATTCTCAAATACCTTGCATGTTGCTCCTCATTCTCAAAATAGACCAGGATGTTGTCTATAAAGACCACTACAAACTGATCTAAGTATGACCTAAAAATTTAGTTCATATAGTCCATGAACACTGTTAGCGCATTGGTCAAACCAAATGGCATGACCAAGAATTTATAATGGCCATATCAAGTCCTAAACGTTGTCTTAGGTACATCTACTACATTAACTCTTAACTGATGATACCCCGACCTTAAATCAATCATAGAAAAGACTAGGCACCAGCCAATTGATTTAAAAGATCACCTATCCTTAGTAGAGGATACTTGTTCTTCACAGTTACCTTGTTCAATTATCAATAATCAATGCACAGTCACAAACTGCCATCCTTTTTTCTCACAAAGATACCGGTGATCCTCAGGGTGATACACTTAGTCTAATGAATCCCTTTTCTAGCAAATCTTCAATCTGCTTTTTTAGCACAGCTAATTCAAAAGGTAACATTCTATAAGGGGCCTTTGATATTGGTTCGGTTTCAGGGACCAAATTAATTAAGAACTCAACTTTCCTTTTAGGAGGTAATCTAATCATCTCTTCTGAAAATACCTCTGGGAACTCACTTGCTACCCCAATATTCTTGATCCCACCATCATACATTGTGCTGACTGTAAAGAATACCATATAGGCATTACAACCTTATTGAATTAACTTCTCAGCATTTACTACTGATAAAAAACTTAGGTTGCTCTGAGAATTCTACAGTTGTACACAATACTAGTAGTGAAACCACCCTTTTGGCATAATTAAGCATAGCATTATTTGCTGCTAGCTAATCTATGCCAATTATCATATCTATTCCTCTTATATGAATACAAATTAGATCAATCTTGGAAATTCTATCCTCAAATTGAATATTTATATTCTGACAGCTTAACTTGTAATAATAGACAATCTATAAGGTGTCGTTACTTTAATAAGCACAAGAAATTCTTGCAAAGACAATTTTAATTTATCCACACAGTCCTTAGACACAAAAGAATGGGTGGCACCTGAGTTAAGCAATGCCTCTACTTTATGACCATTAACAGAAATCATACCTCTAATCAAGTTCAAAGATGCTCTAATCTCTTCTTGTGTAACAGCAAATACTTGGCCAGGAACTATCGATCTCTGCTATATCCCCTCACTGTGTATTTCTTTAATCTATTGCAGTTTTTTATAATTTTGCTAACAAGTTTTTAGCCAAAGCTTTTCAAACAAAATATTTGATTACTGACTAGTATGTTCAAGTAGTCATTCTATTAATCTTCTCTCATATCTAGAGGATATAGGAGGAAGTTGCATGGAGCAAGATCAATAGTTAGACTATCAAGACTTCCTAGCTTACACAAAGTAGGGCCACAAATCACTCATGGATGCATATACTCTAGGTCCTCCTTAGAAGATCATCATCAACGCTTAGGACCTTTCAAGACTTCCTAGCGTTACACAAAGTATGGCCACGATACCCTACCCTATTTTAGGTTACACTTGCTAATATAAATGCACATGCCTCTTTGTATACATTGCAAGCATTACTCACACATATGCATGCATTGTTGTTTTGCAATACTACTACTCTATCAATTCATAAAACACAATATATACAATTAATATAAAATACTTGTAAACCATTTTATAAACTAATAGAAAAAAGGGTTACTCCAATTACCTTTTATATCCTAAGTTTCCCAATTTGTAAAATTTAGTGTTTCCAAGGGTTAATTAGTCGATTTAGATAAATTATTAATTAATGAGTTTTATGGGAGACTAATATAGTTTTTGAATCCTTGGACAGCTTTAGAAGAGGGCAAGGTCGATGTTTGAGCAGGCTATAGCACGGATGGGAGTTTAAAATTTTGTGGACTTTCGGTGCCATGTGCCACAGTGGGCGTGTCAATGCACTGCAGCACATGTGCAAAATTAGCAATTATTAGTTCACAAAAAACAAACTAAAAATAGAAGAGAGAAAGAAGGAAAAATGAGAGAGTGATAGAGAGGAGTTCTTGGTCTATTAGGGCACAATCCCTAGGCTACTTCGAAAGAATTTAGAGCTTAAATCACTATTGGGTAAGTTGTACATTCCCTCGTCTCCCTCTTTTATGTGAAAATCTAGATTGGTGGGTAATGGGGGCTTTGATTTTGGTTCCCTTAAGTTTAAACTGAACCCATTTGTTGATTAAAGGTCTTGGGGAGTTAAATCAAGCCTCTAACCCTAACTTTATGAGTTTTGTGGTGATTGAAAATTTTTGATAAAGGTTTGGATGAACCTTAGGTATAATTTGAAGATTTTGAGACAATGTAGGATATTGATTAGTGATTTTGGTATGTGGGGATATTTAACAGGATGGTTAGAGTGTTTGGAAATGGTTTGATGTTGTTAGAAAAGGAATTTGGATGTTATAGGCACTTAATGATTGAGCATTACTCGAGCTATATCATGCATATAAAACATGTAGAGCTAACATTGAGCCATGGTAACCCTTTTGTGTGACAAAAGGTTGAGATAACCATATAGTTTATGTGTTTATTAACTATTATAACTATGTAGAAGTAAAAACAAAGTGATAAATTTGTGGTTTAAGAATTTTGTGCATAATTTGATATTGAAAAATGATTTTTTTAGCATGAACATTGGTTTGTGAAATAGATTTTTGAAAGGTCATTGATTTCAATGGATAGGCATATATATCTATAATATGAAAGTAAATGTTGTGGAAATGTGGATAAGCAATGATAAGTGTGAAAAAGCATGATCATAGAGGGTGGGAGTTTACTCGAGATATGTGGGGATGTATGTGTGTGGAGATATGTGAGTGAAAAATCCATATGGTTAGGATGGCACTATGGGACATCCGGTGCAACATTATATAGGACTATTACCATAGGATATTCGGGTAGTCTGGCAACTCCCTAGTACCCGTTAGGGTACAGTTAGGAGTCAACGATGCCTTTATCACAAGCATGTGAAGAGGGAAAAACCATAGTCCGTAGGTGGGTTAAATTACATTTAGCCAGGTGTTTCTACCACTAAAAGTGTGCTCGAATCAACTAGTGGTTGATCTAAGAGAACCCATGGTTTCATGTTGGGGAGCATTGGAGGTTCGGTGGTTAGATGATCATGCTTGTACGAAATTGTATGGAATTGTTGTGAAAAGATGCATTTATCTCATAAATCTAATATACTCGATAATTACGTTAGTTTTGATACTTTATCATGGTTATTTGTAGTAGTAAGTATTTGATGAACTATAGCTCTTCCCTTTCCTCTTTTTAGGTATTGTAACGAATATTGTCAAAATATAATGCTAACTTAGGAACATAACATTGTTGTGATTATCTTTTGATATGAATTTGTGAAAGGGTATGGGTATCTTGGTACAAGGTTGATGTTGTGGATTAAGTGTGTGTGCTTGGCCAAGTTACACTGACATGTGATATATTTAAAGAGATAGATGTACCAAAATGACCAAGTTGGTATGTGTATTAGATTTTATCCACCCCTTTATGTTATTGTGAATTAGGGTTTTAATGATCATTTTGAGTGTGAATTCTTAATTGTGTGTTATGATTGAATTGTCATGTTGTGTGCAATCCATTTGAGGTGGTAAAAGTGTCTCTAGGGCTAATGGCAATTGCCATTGTGAGTTAGACACCTTTATATGTGTTTTAATGTAAAAATGAATCATTTTAGGTTCGAGTGTCCATCTTTTAAATGGATGATTGTTGAGTGTGAATATAGTGCCATTAGGTAGAGGGCTCAACGAGCTTCGTATGAACACTTGAATCACCTAAATCGAATGTTGGATGGTGAAACAATGCGCTCTGAAAGTTTGGAGGGCTATCATGACAGCAATCAATAGTCATGACAGTAGGTGCACGCCACGGTGCATGATTATTGTGCTGTGGTGCAAGGGGCTTTTAAGGGACCCATCCTTTTGTGTCATCCGCCATGGCAGATGAGACTTATGCCATGATGGACGGACTAGAATTGTTGAAAATGGCTTGTTTTAGCCTAATTTGATGTGGTTTGATTTCCATGCTTCTGTATTTGTTCTAAATTGATTTTTAATCATGGTTTGAGCTCAAACAATATTTTAAAAATGGTTTCTTGGGACCCTAATCTTTTAAACTAATTAACTTTTAAACTCTTGAGTTGTGATAACTTCTTTATGGAATTTTAACTAATCTTAGTTATCACAACGGCGTGTATAAGTGTTGTCCTGGTAATGTCGAGGAAGACATATATAATTTGATATTAGTTTCAAGCATTATGAGACTAGTATATGTGATTGTTGTGTTGGATTCTTTTTCTTGTTACATTCATATCTAGCAGTTGGCATATATATTCGTTACACTTACCTTCCCTTTGCATAGTTATCTCATTTAACGCTTTCTTTTTATGTGGTTACTTCCATCCTTAGGAGGGGAGAGAGGATGATAAGAAGAAGAACCGCCATAACGGCTATAGGTGGTAACCCATCTAATACAGATATGGTACTAAAAATTAATGAGCTACTATTAGAGAATCACATTCCGGTGGTCAGAACTTAGAACACCGAGGAATGAGCCATAGGGTAATGAGTCCTTGCTATTAGAGATGAGGAATTTGATGCAAGAAATACATAATTAGGTATGAGGATAAGGTACACCGAGGAAAGATATGGCAAGAGGAGACAGTAGAAAAATTGAGAATGAAGAAGAGATGTATAAGGAAGAAGATGAAGCTTATAAGGAGAGCACACCCAAGAAATCTAGAGATGTGGGTAGTAGTGGTTTACAGAATTTTATGGATCGAGCATGAAAGAGTTTCTCATAGCTTAATCCACCTACCTTTAATGGAACAATGAAGGAAGGCGAAGTTGAAGAGTAGATGAGAGAATTAAGACAATATTTGAAGTAGTGCCATGCTTAGAGGAGCAGAAGGTGACTTTGCCTCCGTGTGCTTGTAAAAGAGGCTAAACATTATTGGAAGTTAGTAAGACTGACAAGTAGAATAAGCGGACATAAGATGAATTTAAAGTGAGGTTTTTCAACTTTTACTTCCTAGTAGCCTTCAGAGCAGAGAAAGAGGCTGAGTTATATGAATTTAAGCAAGGGAATCTTGATGAAGAAGCTTTTATTGCTAAGTTCAATCAATTATCAAAGTACTCTACCTATCTCATAAGAACTGATGACTTGAAATGGAAGGCTAAGAGGACTACTTGAGAGATGAGGCCTGAGTATCAGTAGCAATTAGCCTTGTTTGAGATCACATCTTATAATGAGATGTGCAATAAGCTAAGAATAGCTGTGAGAAGAGGCAGAGACTAAAAAAGAAGGGATAGTCAGGGCAAATTCTCATAATCACTCGACCCTATTGGTGGAGTTAGTAAGAGATCCGATTTTTAGCTCCAGTAGTTCTCGGAGCTTTGGAAAGAAGAAGACTTTTTAGAAGGGATCAAAATCCTGAGGTTCTTTCCAGAGGAGCAGTGGACTAAAGAATAGTGCCAATAATGTACAACTATCTCAACAAGCTTCCACAATGCCTGTGTTGACTCTTTAGCACAGCCCAAAACCCCTCAATGCTCGACATGTGGGAGATATCATATGCGAAAGTACTGGGTTTGCTTTAAGTGTGGCAATATAGGGCACATAGCCAAATATTGTGAAGAGGGCAGAGTGGGTACCACATAGTAGAGATTGACTATTCCTAGTAGGGTATTCAAGTTATTCCAAGACGAGACTGGTGCATCTCCAAATTTGATTAAAGGTAAAAGCTCTCTGCACAATTTTGATATAAATGCTTTATTTGATTTGGGTGCTACCCATTCTTGCATTTTCTAATGACTGTGTGTGAGGTTGAAATTGTCCGTGCATACCTTGCCATATGTGATTAATGTGTCTACGCCAGCAAGAATTTCTATAAGAACCGACCACGCTTGTCTGGGTGTTAATTTGAGATTTGAGACATAAAATCAACTATGATCAATTTGATCTATCTACCCATGATTGGGATTGATGTAGTAGTAGGTATGGACTGGTTCTCAGCAAATAATGCGACACTAGATTGTTCAAGAAAGATAATATCCTTACCAGTGTACACTGCACCTATACAATGAAACCCAGTCAGTTAAGACTCTTTCTGTGATACAAGCAGAAAAGTGCATTCCATCGGGTTGTTAGGCATATATGGTGTTCTTTTCCATTCATGCTACTTATGCTGGAGGAATCAAGAGAATCAATGTGGTGAATGAATTTTTTAAAGTATTCTTAGAAGTATCTGGCTTGTCGCCTGGTGAGAGGTGAACTTTTCTATTCCCCTTGTACTTAGAACAAACCTATATCAAAAGCTTCTATCGGATGTCTCTTTGGAGTTGCAGAGCTAAAGAGACAACTAGAGGAACACTAGAAACAGGTTTCATAAGACTGAGTGTGTCTCTATGGGGATCACTGGTGTTATTTGTGAAGAAAAAAGGATGGTAATATGAGACTTTGCATTGATTACAAATAGTTGAACAAGGGGGGTGACAGTCAATAACAAGTATCCTTTGCTCAGAATTGATGACTTACTAAATCACTGGTTTAGAGTTGTGGTGTTTTCTAAGATTGACCTACGATTAGGCTATCATCAAACTACGAGTCAAGGTTGAGGATGTACCAAAGACTGCCTTCACACTAGATATGGTCATTATGATTTTCTAGCGATGCCAATTGGATTGACAAATGTCCCAACAGTATTTATGGACTACATAAACCTTATCTGGATAAGTTCGTGGTGGTATTTATCAATGATATCTAATTTACTCAAGAGACAAGGAGAGCATGTAAAGTATCTTCGTACTATCCTGCAACTTTAAAGGATAATAAGTTGTATGCCAAACTCAGCAAATGTGAGTTTTGGCTGAGGGAAGTGAGATTTCTTGGTCATGTGGTGTTGGCAGAAGGGATTGCCATGGATCCACACTAGGTGGATGCTATGTTGAAAGGGAACTGCCCACCTCAGTGATAGAGATCAAAGCCTTTTGGGATTAGTAAGCTACTATTGGCATTCATTTAGGGATTTACACTGTTCGCGTCCCATTGACTAAGTTAACTCGAAAGGATTAGCCATATATGTGAAGCAACAAGTGTGAGTCGCATTTCAAGAGTTAAAGGAGGAAACTGACGTCTGCTCCAGTACTGATTATTCTTAATCCTCAATTACCATATGTATTTTACATAAATGCATCGTTAAAAGATTTAGGGGTGCATTTTAATGCAAGATGATCAAGTTGTTGCCTATGCCTCAAGACAATTGTGATCGTATGAGGAGAATTACCTAACTCATGATTTAGAGTTAACAGCAGTGGTTTTGCCTCAAAAATTTGGTGACATTATCTCTATGGGTTTGTGTCGAAGTATTAGTGATCACCAAAGTTTGAATTACTTAGTGGATTAGAAGGAATTGAACATGAGGCAATATAAATAGATGGAATTCCTCAAGGACTACAATTTTGAGATCAAATACCATCCTAGTAAAGCCAATATAGTGCAAACATGCTAAGCAGGAAATGGTGCATGTCACTCACATAATGATCCAAGATCATCGATTACTTGAGACTTTCTTAGACACTCAAAGGGAAAGCACCTCAGATGATCTTGTACAATGTGCATTCTATGGTCATAACCAATGAATTATAGAAAGAGTTATGAATGGCTCAGTTTGAGGATGAGTTTCTACTCAAGATCCGTGAGGATATTGAAGAGAGAAGACCCATAAAATTTAGATTTAATGATGATGGATATGTAACTTATCGGGATCAAATTTGCGTTCCAAGTTATGAGGAGATAAAGAAGACGATCCTAGAGGAAGCACACCGTAGTGAGAGTATACATTCACCCTAGTGTCACCAAGATGTATCAGGATATGAAGCAAAGTATTGGGTCCAGGAATGAGAAAAAATGTGACAGAGTTTATGGCTAGGTGTCTAACGTGTCAAAAAGTCAAAATTGAACACTAGAGGCCTGGTGGTGTGTTGCAACTACTAGAAATCCCAGAGTGAAATGGGATAGCATATTAATAGATTTCATTACTGGATTTCCTAGAACTCAAGCAAGCTATGATGCAATATGGGTAATTATGGATCGGTTGATGAAGTCAGCACATTTCTGGCAGTGAAGACTACCTATTCACTGAGAAGTATACTGAGGTTTTGTAAATGAAAAGTAAGGACTTTATGGGGTGTCGAAAGACATTGTCTCTAACCGTGATTCGAGGTTTACATTAAACGTCTAGAGAGCATTACAGAGAGCAATGGGCACTAAATGAGATTTAACACGGCCTCTCATCTATAGACGAATGGCCAAACTGAAAGGACTATCTAAATGCTCAAGGTTATGTTGCGAGCTTGTGCCTTAGAGTTGAGAGGTAGTTGGAATACACATCTACCATTAACGAAGTTTGCTTATAATAATAGTTTTCATTCTTAGCACTGAAATGGCTCCATATGAGGCATTATATGGAAGAAGATGTCGATTGCCTCTGGTTGAACAAATTGAGCGAGACAAGTTTGTTGGGTCTAGATTTGGTAGACTAACCACCAAGAAGATCCAATTGACTAAGCAAAAAGTTATGCCAAAGTCGACAAAAGAGCTACTCAGATTGGCATAGAAGACGTTGGAATTTTTGGTCGGTGATGATGTGTTTTTTAGGGTCACGCCAATGAATGGCATTGGGAAATTGATAAAGGCTAATAAATTGACTCCCAGCTTTATTAGTCCCTTTGAGATTTCAAAAAGTTGGGACCTACGACTATCGAATTGCCTTACCGCCAAGTTTATCGGGTGTTCATGATGTATTTCATGTGAGTCAAATCAAGAAATATCAACTAGATCCTTCTCATGTTATTAATCTAAAAGAGGTGGAACTTCAGGAAAGCTTGACCTATCGAGCTGAACCAAGCGGATTGTGGATATGAAAGACCGACAATTGAGGAATAAGACTATTTGATTGGTTAACATCTTTTGCAAGGGTATGACTCCCGATGATGCGACTTAGGAGACCGAGGACAAAATGAGGCAGTTATACCCTAATTATTTCCACAAGTATGTGTTTGTGCAGATTCTGAATTTAAGGGCAAAATTCCTAAAAGGAGGGGAGAATTGTAAACATCTTAAGTTTCTTGATTTGAAAATTCAGTGTTTCCAGGGGTTGATTGGTCAATTTAGATAAATTATTAACTAAATGAGTTTGGTGGGAGACTAATATAGTTTTTGAATCCTTTAGACAGCCTTAGAAGAGGACTAGATTAATTTTGAGCAAGCCATGGCACGAAAGGGAATTTGAAATTTTGTGGGACTTTTCGTGCCATGTGTCACAGTGGGGCTTGTCATACGCCGTGGCGGCACATGCAAAATTAGCACTTATCAGTTCATGAAAACATATCGAAAAAAAGAAGAGAGAAAGAAAGAAAAATGAGAGCGCAACAGAGAGGAGTTCCTGGTCTGCTAGGGCTGATCCCTAGGCTACTTTTGGAAGCATTTGAAGCTTTAAATCACCATTAGGTAACTTGTACATTTCCTCCTCTCCCTCTTTTATATGAAAATCTAGATTGGTGGGGAAATGGGGGCTTTTAATTTCGGTTCTTTTGGGTTTAAACTGAACCCATTAGTTTATTTAAGGTCTTGAGGAGTTAAATCAAGCCTCTAACCCTTAAGTTTATAAGTTTTGTGGTGATTCGAAATTATTAGTAAGGGTTTGGAAAACCCTAGGTATAATTTGAAGTTTTAAGACAATTGGGATATGGTTAGTGATTCTGGTGTGTGGGGAATGTTTAATAGGATGGTTAGCGTGTTTGGAAATGGTTGATGTTGTTGTTAGAAAGAATTTGGGTATTATAAGCACTTAGAACCTAGTGAATTCAGGGTTAACCGGAGTGATAATTGATGATTGTCACTTGATGTGTAGATTGAGCATTGCTTGAGCCAATCATGCGTATAGAATGTGTGTAGCTAATATTGAGCCATGGTAACCTTTGTGTGACAAAGAGTTAAGGTAATCATATAGATTATTGTGTTTATTATTGGAAATTGTGCCATAGGACCAATCATTATTACTATGCACATTGTTATTTAATGAATTT